>NC_052153.1:123651109-123822230 GCF_902713615.1 Scyliorhinus canicula
GTGAGAGCATAAAGCTGGCATCACTGAGGACTGATTGTTCGCGCTGGGAGGGGTGGGACAGGGAGCCAGAGCAAAGAAGACTAGAGGGAATAATGAAAACATGGCAAAGAGTGAGATAATAGGAGGTCAGGGGTCAAAGGAAAGTGAAAGAGAAGAAGGATCCAGTAAAACATTGGTATCCAAGAATTGTACAAGTTTTTGATCCCTGACAGCTGAAAGGGAGAAAACATGTTTTCGTTAAAGTGTCAAGTGTGACGAAGAATGAAATAGAACTACTGACAGCTCAGAGATAGAATGAGTCAGTTGCTGCTGAACTGCCGTTGAAGAGAGAGGTTGAGTTCAGGAATGTGGCACTGCCCATGGAACCAAGATGTGGTGCTGTGAGGAATGCTGAATATCTCAGATTTTGAAGAGAAGTGACAGTGAATTAAATACAAAAGAAAAATATGTTGTAAAGGTTTGTTCAGTAGGTCTCACAAAGAGGTTCAGAGGTTGAACAGCAGTGTTTATTGATAACACCAACGCACCAAAGAATAGTTCAGACAAGGAGCTAACTCCATCCTGACTTACACTCCAGTCTCTGTTGCCTGTCTATTGTCATGTGACTCTCTGTAATCACATTGTGGGTGGTACTGTTCTCAAGTTCCCCAGTAACCCTTGCTATGTCAAACTTGTAATAACCTGCATAGAACATACGAGGTTGGGCTGATTTTACTCCACATGTGGCTCAGTGAGGATAAGCTCCCTGCTAACTACGGGACTGATACTGCCCGGGATTCTCCAAGCCCGCGCCGGGTCGGAGAATCGCCGGGGGGTGGGGGGACGCGCAAATCCCGTCCCGCAGCTGGGACTCCGATACTCCGACCCGGGAAAAACCCCGCCAACGGGAATTGCGCCTCGCGGCTCGCAGAATCGCCAGAATTGAAGCGACGTGCTGGTCCCTGGGCCTGCTGCGAAGCACCGGGCCAGATGGGCTGAAGTCCCGCCGCTGTGACCGCAGGTCTTGCCGGCATAAAGCAAACATCCTTTTTAACGGTGTGAACCAGTCGTGCTGGCTGACGCCGGCGAAGGACGAGGTGGGGTCGGCATGGGGGGGGGGGGGCACAGATGTAGAGACAGAACGACCGTGGCTGGGGGGTTGCAGATGTCGGGGGCGGATGCTGTCCAGGGCCGGGGGTGCGGGGTTGGGTCGGGATTGATGTCGGGGGTGAGGGGGGTGGGGTGTGAGGTGGGGAGAGGAGTTCTGGGGAGGGAGTCTGGGGGGCGGAGGGGAATGCCGGGGAAAGGGTCTGGGAGGGGTGGGGTGGGGAGGGGAGTGCCGAGGTTGGGGGGGGGTGTCAGCGTGGCTAGGTGCCAGCTGGCAACAGTGGCGACCATGCAGCCCATGGCACCTGGTTGCGGAGAGGGGTATGTACAATGATGAGATGTCGTCTACCCCCACTCCCTGCAGACCGTTATGTTTGGCCATCACCCAGCGATGTTGGCCGCCGTGGTGGGGGCCTCTGCCCTGCGTGTAGCCCTATGACAGCTGAAGCGGGGGCATGCCAGGGAGGCGGCGGAGGCTGCCACAGAGGAGCGTGCCACAGTGGGGCAGGTGGCAGCTGACCAGGCTGGAGGCCTGCCCGCCCGACAGGACGAGGAGGAGGAGGCAGTGCCATGGCAACGGAGGCGCCCGATGAGGTCTCATGTGCACCTGCGTCGTATGTGCTTTTTGGAACAGCTTGTGCTGGAGCCCACGAGGGAACAGGCTATTCTGGACTTAGTGTTATGTAATGAGCCAGAATTGATAAAATATCTTAAAGTAAGGGAACACTTAGGAAGCAGTGATCATAATATGGTAGAATTCAGTCTTCAATTTGAAAGAAGGAAGGTAGAATCAGATGTAAAGGTTTTACAGTTAAATAAAGGTAATTACAGGCGCATGAGGGAGGAACTGACGAAAATCGACTGGAAGCAGAGGCTAGTGGGAAAGACAGTAGAACAGCAATGGCATGAGTTTCTGGGAGTAATTGAGGACACAGTGCAGAGGTTCATCCCAAAGAAAAGAAAGGTTATCAGAGGGAGGATTAGGCAGCCATGGCTGACAAAGGAAGTCAGGGAATGCATCAAGGCAAAAGAGAGAGCCTATAATGTGGCAAAGAGTAGTGGGAAGTCAGAAGATTGGGAAGGCTACAAAAACAAACAGAGGATAACAAAGAGAGAAATAAGGAAGGAGAGGATCAAATATGAAGGTAGGCTAGCCAGTAACATTAGGAATGATAGTAAAAGTTTCTTTAAAAACATTAAAAACAAACGGGAGGCAAAAGTAGACATTGGGCCGCTCCAAAATGACGCTGGTAATCTAGTGATGGGAGACAAGGAAATAACTGAGGAACTTAATAAGTACTTTGCGTCAGTCTTCACAGTAGAAGACATGAGTAATATCCCAACAATTCAGGAAAGTCAGGGGGCAGAGTTGAATATGGTTGCCATCACAAAGGAGAAAGTGCTAGAGAAACTAAAAGGTCTGAAAATTGATAAATCTCCAGGCCCAGATGGGCTACATCCTAGAGTTCTAAAGGAGATAGCTGAAGAAATAGTGGAGGCGTTAGTTATGATCTTTCAAAAGTCACTGGAATCAGGGAAAGTCCCAGAGGATTGGAAAATCGCTGTTGTAACCCCCCTGTTCAAGAAGGGAAATTATAGGCCAATTAGCCTAACCTCGGTTGTTGGCAAAATTCTAGAATCCATCGTTAAGGATGAGATTTCTAAATTCTTGGAAGTGCAGGGTCGGATTAGGACAAGTCAGCATGGATTTAGTAAGGGGAGGTCGTGCCTGACAAACCTGTTAGAGTTCTTTGAAGAGATAACAAATAGGTTAGACCAAGGAGAGCCAATGGATGTTATCTATCTTGACTTCCAAAAGGCCTTTGACAAGGTGCCTCACGGGAGACTGCTGAGTAAAATAAGGGCCCATGGTATTCGAGGCACGGTACTAACATGGATTGACGATTGACTGTCAGACAGAAGGCAGAGAGTTGGGATAAAAGGTTCTTTTTCGGAATGGCAACCGGTGACAAGTGGTGTCCCGCAGGGTTCAGTGTTGGGGCCACAGCTGTTCTCTTTATATATTAACGATCTAGATGATGGGACTGGGGGCATTCTGGCCAAGTTTGCCGATGATACAAAGATAGGTGGAGGGGCAGGTAGTATTGAGGAGGTGGGGAGGCTGCAGAAAGATTTAGACAGTTTAGGAGAATGGTCCAAGAAGTGGCTGATGAAATTCAACGTGGGCAAGTGCGAGGTCTTGCACTTTGGAAAAAAGAATAGAGGCATGGACTATTTTCTAAACGGTGACAAAATTCATAATGCTAAAGTGCAAAGGGACTTGGGAGTCCTAGTCCAGGATTCTCTAAAGGTAAACTTGCAGGTTGAGTCCGTAATTAAGAAAGCAAATGTAATGTTGTCATTTATCTCAAGAGGCTTGGAATATAAAAGCAGGGATGTACTTCTGAGGCTTTATAAAGCACTAGTTAGGCCCCATTTAGAATACTGTGAGCAATTTTGGGCCCCACACCTCAGGAAGGACATACTGGCACTGGAGCGGGTCCAGCGGAGATTCACACGGATGATCCCAGGAATGGTAGGCCTAACATACGATGAACGTCTGAGGATCGTGGGATTATATTCATTGGAGTTTAGGAGGTTGAGGGGAGATCTAATAGAAACGTACAAGATAATGAATGGCTTGGATAGGATGGACGGAGGGAAGTTGTTTCCATTAGCAGGGGAGACTAGGACGCGGGGGCACAGCCTTAGAATAAAAGGGAGTCACTTTAGAACAGAGATGAGGAGAAATTTCTTCAGCCAGAGAGTGATAGGTCTGTGGAATTCATTGCCACAGAGGGTGGTGGAGGCCGGGACGTTGAGTGTCTTTAAGACAGAAATTGATAAATTCTTGATTTCTCGAGGAATTAAGGGCTATGGGGAGAGAGCGGGTAAATGGAGTTGAAATCAACCATGATTGAATGGTGGAGTGGACTCGATGGGCCGAATGGCCTTACTTCCGCTCCTATGTCTTATGGTCTTATGGTCTTATGTCCTACCAGAATCTCACGGATAGGGCATGCAGGAGAAGATTCCGGATGAGCCGGGAAACAGTTGCCCATATCTGGCACCTGATGGCATACCTGGCACCGCGTGGGACTGGGGGTGGACACCCTCTCCCGGTGGCCATCAAGGTGACGGTTGCCCTGCACTTCTACGCGACGGGGTCGTTCCAGTCACCCAATAGGGACCTTTCAGGCATTTCCCAGGCGTCGGTGCACAGGTGTATCCGTGCAGTGACAGACGCCCTGTATGACATCGTGGAGCGCTACATTCAGTTCCCTGTGGACCACGCCCAGCAGGATGCTCGGGCAGCGGGCTTTGCCGCGGTTGCCAGGATTCCCATGGTCCAGGGTGAGATCGATGGGTTGCACATTGCCATGCGCCCACCAACGGATAACAGGGCCGTGTTCATGAACAGGAAGGGGACCTATTTCATGAACATTCAGGTGGTCTGTGACCACCGGATGAAGATCCTGCACGTCTGCGCCCGTTACCTGATGGGGCTCATTTTGCTCCTGAATAGGTCAAATCCCTTGCTTTAAGTATCTGATAGGATTCCATGCAAGAATTGTAATGCTAAATCTCTTTCTTTCCATCTCCGTTACAAAATTAACCCAGCTTTAATATAGACTCCCAATTCTGCAGAAATAGTTTTCTCTTTCTAACCTCAATATCCTCCAATTCAGGGCCAGTTTAGCTCAGTTGGCTGGTCAGCTGATTCATGATGTGGAGGGTCTGGTTTAGCACAGTGGGCTAAATAGCTGGCTTGCAATGCAGAACAATGCCAGCAGTGCGGGTTCAATTCCCATACCAGCCTCCCCGAACAGGCGCCAGAATGTGGCGACCAGGGGCATTTCACAGTTACTTCATTGAAGCCTACTTGTGATAATAAGCGATTATTATTATTAAGGCCAGCAGCGCAGGTTCAGATTCCCGTACCGGCTGAAGTTATCCATGAAGGCCGTGCCTTCTCAACCTTGCCCCCTGCCTGAGGTGTGGTGATCCTCAGGTTAAATCACGACCAGTCAGCTCCCCCCCCGGGAAAGCAGCCCATGGTCACCTGGGACTATGGCAACTTTATCCTTCAATCACATCACCCTTTAACCGTCTCAATTTCAGGAAGTACATACTTAGTTTGTGTAATCTCGCTTACTTTTAGAGGGGTCCAGGTTATCATTCTGCTAGACCTCCCTCATATTGGCACAATCTTTCATCCCCGCCATGTTCGAGGGACACCCCGCCGGCTGAGGGGCTGGTTGCTGGGTAACAAGGGTTACCTGTTGCGGTCGTGGCTGATGACGCCTATACGGAGGCCACAGATTGACGTGGAGACCCGCTACAACGATGCCCATGCAGCAACCAGGGGTGTGGTCAAGAAGTGCTTTGGGTTGCTGAAGGTGCGCTTCAGGTGCCTGGACTGCTCTGGAAGGCCCCTCCAGTACCCGTCGGAGCAGGTCGGCCTCATCGTTGTGGTCTGCTGCGTCCTGCACAACATAGCCCAGCAGAGGGGTGATGTGCTAGAGGCAGAGGGGGATGAGGGGGAGGGGGACGGGAAGTGGGGGGAACATGACGACGGGCACGCCTCCCCAGAGGAGGAGGATGTGGAGGGGAAGGGCAATGTACAGGACATACGGGCTGGATAGGGACGGGAGGTGGGGAACGGTGGATGGAAGGAGGTGGGGGAAGGGGGATGGGAAGAGTGAGGGGAAGGGGGGATGGGAGAAGGGGGGAGAAGGGGGGACAGGTGGAGGGGCGAAGGGGGGATGGGAGGAGGAGGGAAGGGGAGGGGAGGAGGGCGAAGGGGGGATGGGAGGAAGGGGGACGGGGGATTGAAGGGGGGAGGGGGAATAGGGGGAGGGGGGCAGGCTGGGGGGTCTCACTTGGTGGTGCACCCCCAATTTCTGAATCCGCAACCTCCCAGTCCTTGGGTCCTTCTGCGAGGTCCAGGGCCCTCTGAACGGTGAGGGAGCGCAATTCAGGTGGAACCCCTCCAGTCCTGGCATGCTCCCTGTTGTTATGGGCGTGCATCTCCTGGGGAGGGAGTAGAGAAAGAGAAAAAGATCAACAGTGTTAGGTGGACATATACTTGCAGCCCAGCAGTTGGGTGTGTATGTTGGCATAGGTTCACAGGCTATCCTGCCAATGCAGGTTGTGTGGGTGGGTGCAGCCTTGTGGGTCTCAGCTAGGGTTGTATCGCCCATCATGTGGAGGGGGGCGGGGCCACATGTGTGGGGGGTAGGGAGCTTGGTGCCATGGGCACAGTGGGGGATACTCACCCTGGCTGCCCTGACTAGGTCATTGACCTACTTGTGACACTGGCTGCCTGTCCTGGGTGTTATGCCCACGACGATGACAGCTTCTCCCACCTCCCCCCATAGGTGCCGGCCGCTGTTGGCTGTGACCCTGCGGTCGTGTCCGGGGTACAGGGCCTCCCTTCTCTGCTCCATGGCATCCAGAGCACCTTGATATCCCGCTCCTGGAACCTCGGCACTTCGCGGCGGGTGGCCATCTTCCCACGTTGCCCTGTGTCTCTGCTGGTGGTGTCTTTTTAACAGCGACGCGGCATCAATTATGTCGCACGCATCTGTGCCGCCGTCCCTGGACGCGCCGCCGTGCTTCCTGTCACACCTGTGCTAGCCCCTTCAGTGGCGCAGAATATGCGCACTTTTGCTCAGCCTGATGCCGGAGTGGCTCGTGCCGCTTTTGACGCCGGTGTCGGAACTTGGCCGCGATATCGGAGAATTCCGGCCACTATGTTATATGTAAGGTCGGCCAGATCGGAGTCGACTGACAAAGAGAGAGGACCCAGTCAAGTTTAACAGGGCCCTTTGTAAATAGTACGTATTATAAATAAACATTTTCTTTATGTTACTCGTCTGACTCCCTTCTCCTTTCTTAAACTGGCGACGAGGATAAACTGGAACTTACGATGTGCTACTCTGCCACTTATGCCATCTTTCCATGACTTTGCTTCTCCTAGAACTAAGATACAGCTTTGAGTGCTTCACCATGACTTTGTTTGGTCGGTTGGATGCTTTTATCTCTGCAGTTGAGTCTTGGAACCAGTATGCCAAATGCTTGCAATACTTATTTTGTGTCAACAACACAACCGAAAATGGGCACCAGGCTGTGATCCTTTTGATGGTCTGCAGTGCACACATATTCAGTATAATTGGGGGCCTCACATTTCCGGCAAAATCAGATACAGTAGCATTTGACCAACTCATCGCGCTGGTGGGGAATCATTTCAACCCGACACCGTCCACCATTGTACGACGGTACAGATTTGTTATGGAGAATGGGACCTCATTTACTTTGCCTTTGCTAAGACAAATGGCATCCGCCACGTTCGCACTGCACTTTATCACCCAGCGATATCGAATGAATTGGTGGAATGTGCCATACAGACGGTGAAGCAGGGCCTGACGAAACACACCCAGGTTCGATGGATACCAGGCTGGCACACTTTCTCTTCTTGTATAGGGCTACTTCTTATGCTGTAACGGGGGTCACCCTGGCCGAAATGTTGATGGGTCGCCAACTCTGGACTCGGTTTCGACCCAACATCGGCGTAGAAATGCGCCGCCCACAAGATATACAAGGGCGTTGACAACTAGGCCCATCTCCTACAGAGCTTTGCATCTGACAAGGTGGTCAATGTTCGTAACTTTTGTGAAAATCCACGCTGGTTTCAAAGGGTCGTCTTCATCAAACCGGCCCCATTTCATACCAAGTCCGTGTTCGAGGTCAGCTCTTAAAGTCTCATCTAGATCACGTCCATGCTCGACAGTCTTCCACTCAGAGGCTCCTGAGGGGAACTCCACTCCGGTCCTACTGGTTGCTCCAGTTCCACAGACTGCACACCTGACACCGTCGTCTTATTCTCGTGATACTTAAACTCCTGAGAATATGGATCCAATTTATTCAGTCTTTCATCGTAGGATAACCCTCTCATCCCAGGAACCAATCGAGTGAAGCTTTGCTGTACTGCATTGGATATAATTATATCCTTCCTTAAATATAAAGATGAAATCTGGCACACAGTATTTCAGTAGTCTCTCCAAAAAAAATGCTTTAAAAATTCTCCTTTTCTATTTTTGTAATCAAATTAAATAATTTTACACTTTCCGTACAATATACGCCATCTGCCACTTTGTTGCCCATTCACTGAACCTGACTATATGGCTTAGCAATCTCTTTACGTTGTCCTCAAAACTTGCATTCCCACCTAGTGTTGCATTATCAGCAAAATAACTTGTCTAAGTTATTAATATAAATTGGAAATTACCGAGGCCCCAGCACTAATTCCTGTGGCACTCCACGATTCACCGCCTACCAATTGAAAATGCCCCATTTATCTCTACTCTCTGCTTCCTGTCCATTAATCAACACTCTATCCATACTAATATATTATCCCCAAATTCTTGAGCCCTTCCTTTGTGTATTAACCTTTTATGTGGCGCCTTATCAAAGGCCTTTTAGAAATCCAAGCATGCTACATCTCGTAGTTTTCTGCTAAATACATCCTCAAAAAATCTATGCAATTGTCGAGCAGGTTTTGTGAAACCATTTTGAGTTGTCCTAATCATACTATGTTTCTCAAAGTGTATCGTTTAGACTTTATTAATTATACAGTGTACTGAGGTCCAGAAGTCAAAGATAGGAGGCTTGGGGGCCTGAAGTGGCTCTGACTTTGCAACAGCAAATGCCTGAAATATGCATTTCCGACGTCACTAAAGACTAACCTTTCCTTGCACTTAGGGCCATATGTGCAGGCACCTAAGAGACTGTTTGAAAGATATCTATCTGTACGTACTACACTTTAGGCCCTCATATCCTGACATTTTCATTTGATTCTGAGATGCGAATAATGGTGGCATCTTCTCCTTTAATGCCCAATCTTTGTTGGCCTAAAGAGAAGGTGGTGTCTGTAGAACATGGCTTGACCCTTGACAGATAATTGATAAAACAATTCAGTTGGAATTACATTTCCATTAATATAATTTTAAATGAAATAATCATGACCAGCAAATTACCCTCATCAGTTCCATATCCTGCATGGAAGTAATATTATCTCAAGTCCACAGTTATATTATTGAAGGTGGTTTAAAAAACAATTGGATACGTATTTGAAAAGGAGAAATAAAGGATAAGGGAAAAAAACAGGCACATGGAATTAGAGAAAATACTTTCATCTGAAGAGCTGCCCCACAAGCAAAATGGTCTGAATGACTTTGTTTTGTTCTGTGCATTTTATGGTTTGAAGCTTCCCAAATTGGTTATAATTGGTTAGAGATCTTATAATCTCTGAAATAAGACAAGGCTGACCCCACCATACATTTCAGAGCCAGCTAATGTAAATAATCCTAGCTGGATCAAGAGTTCCTCCAGCATGTGTTCAATACATTGGGCATATTGGGGGAGGGGGCGAACGTCGAGAATGGGGAAGATGTGAGAGTGAAAATTTGGGATGAATGCAAAGCCAAGGCAATACGTTTTCTTTAAAGGCTCCACTCAATTAAAGGTCTGAGCAGGTCTTTGGAAAATGGTTGACACGAGTGAAAGGAAAAGGTGAGGCCCTTTTCTTTGAACCTGACATGTAAGTCATTCGAGAGAAAGCAGGGCTGCAATAGTTGGTGTATTAGTGATGGAGCCGCCGCATGTAGCAGCACTGTCATGGTGAAGGGAGCTGATTCTAGCTGTAAATGGGAGCTCTATAACCCAGATACACAATGGCGGTGTTGTAAGAAGCTTAGTGGTCTCACTTGGTGAGCAAAGATGAATGTGCTTTCAGATTAACTGCATTACAGAAAAGGAATGGAAATTCCTGAACACAGTAGTCCATGAATGACATTTGGAGTATCACATGACACTGTGTTTTTGTATCAGGAGTAAAGTCACTTGGCACCACTTATGTCAAATATTTCACATCATCAAGTGCATACCATATGAAGTTTCACATCATAGATTCTTGTTTTCTCAACTCTGCCACAACCATCATCGCTTCGACAAACCTAGAATTACTGTGAATGCAGAATCTGGAGATTGTAGCGGTCACTTCACACTACCTTACTGATGAAGGGAAGGATGCATGGAGGGCATCAGGCACATTTTGAAGTTCTTTCCCGAGATAGGAGCATAAGAATTATGGGATGAACAATGACCAAGTTACAATTTGTAGCCTTCCACTGTCCTGGTGACATAACTATAATGGAGGGACTGCTCAAGGATACCATTGTGTTGGTCATACTGTCAATATGATCATTGGAGGGCAGCACGGTAGCACAGTGGTTAGCATTGCTGCCTACGGCGCTGAGGACCCGGGTTCGAATCCCAGCCCAGGGTCACTGTCTGTGTGGAGTTTGCACATTCTCCCCGTGTCTGCGTGGGTTTCGCCCCCACAACCCAAAGATGTGCAGGTTAGGTGGATTGGCCACACTAAATTGCCCCTTAATTGGTAAAAATAATTGGGTAATCTAAATTTATATTAAAAAATAAATAAAATATTATCATTGGAAGTGTTCTTAAAGCTCAGGAATGGGATTCTCCATCGGCTGATGCTGGAATTGGGAAACATGATTGGGCAGCCAATCGGTTTTGACGGCAAAAATCGTAGCGGGTGCCGGTCCAGGCCAAATCGCAATTCTCCGGTGCCTCAACAGCGGCGTCAATGCGTTCTACTCCGCCCATACAGTAAACGCCGTTGGTATATCATTAGTGGGCATGACCCAGTATTCTCCGGGGCATCCGTGATTCTCCACCCCCACTGGGGGGATGTCCCGATGCTGAGTTTCACTTGTGCTTTTAAAAATGGGAAACAAGCACCGTGGCTGAGAGAGAGAGAGAGGAGGTAAGACACGGAGAGGCGTGACCGTGGGTTGCCGGGTTGGACACTGGCCAGGTAGGGGAGGAGTGGCCCTGGTAGGGCCGGGTGTGGGGGGGGGGGCGGGAGAGTGACCAGGGGACGGTCCGTGAAGCCAGGGTGAACCCCCATGGGACTAGGGCAGTGTCCGGGCACGGACCACCATTGCCACAGCCTGCGAGGCAGCAATCTTGCTGTGCACCCCACTGACCACCCACCTTGGCCCCTGGTTTTGCAGAGTGACACCGGCCCTATGGCTCCTCCTACCCCCACACCCCAGCTCCCACTCTCCCACCCCACTACATCTGCATCCCAACCTCTGCCATACCACCTCCTCGCTCCAAGGGGTTGATGGGATTGGAGTGGGACACAGGAGTGGTGAGCGCTGGATGAAGTGTGGTCCCTGAGCCAAGCCCACCCCCAACGTTCAGCCATTCCCCTCCTAGCACACCGGCGCACCCTCTGCGGCCAGCCCAGACCAACCCACCCCTCACACCCTTCTGTCAGAGCACCGAGGCAGGTTGTAACATTGTGCACAGGTGTTTAATGTGGAAATATATATAGATACCTGTCCTGGCCCCTGTCACTAAATTGTACACTGCACCCGTGCCAACTGAACCGGGATCTACTTTCCTGGCCTAATGGTAGTCTAGGTGGATCCCCTGATGGTACATCAGGAGTGGAGGCGGCCTGCTGTGATTCCCTCCCTACGACCTAGATCCCTTTTGGCGGGCGTCTTCTAGGATGACTGGCCTGGATGTGCCCAGCTGCTGCTTGGGTGCCCCAGGTGATGTGATGCCATCATTTTCTGCTGGCTGCCCACCAGTTGCATCAGGAATAGGAAGAGGGGGTGTCCGAGGTGCTGTGGTGTTCAGGAACCTCCCTGTGGGAGTCACCGCCAGCCCCACCACCTCCTCCTCCTCCTTCAGGGTGCCCAATGGCCCCCGGGCTACTTCATGGGATGGGAGTGTGAGCAGAGATACCCTCTGAGGTTCACCCACCACCTGGCGCTGCCAGTCCTAGAGGCCTGCTGTCAGCTCGGCCAGGGTCTGCATTCTCGTAGCCACGGAGCACAGGGAATGGACCACCTCCATCTGGCACTGTGCCACAACCGGCTGGGTC
The DNA here is from genome assembly GCF_902713615.1 of Scyliorhinus canicula. Taxonomy (NCBI): domain Eukaryota; kingdom Metazoa; phylum Chordata; class Chondrichthyes; order Carcharhiniformes; family Scyliorhinidae; genus Scyliorhinus; species Scyliorhinus canicula. Next base: position 123,663,183 of record NC_052153.1, read on the forward strand.
TGTGCCACATCAGCCAGTGACTGCGCCATCTCCCTCTGGAAATGGGCTACCTCAACCTGTGGCTGTACCACGCCAACCAATGCCTGGGAAATGATGCTGATTCTCGCTGTGACTCGCTGTGACTGGGCCAAGCTCAAGAGTGCAGCTGCAATGTCCAGGTGGCTCTGGCACATTCCTGTCTGTGAGAGGGCAGCCCTGTCCTGGGCCGTGGCCACTGCCTGCACTGAATACCCCAGGCTCGGATGTGCTGATCCAGAGCTGAAACCCTCGCCCCCAAGGCTCTTAGCAGACGCCACCCATGTGGTGTTGGCCTGGGTGGCACACATGGCCGGCATTTCCTCCTGCTTCCGCACACAGTTGGACTCCTTCATCTGCATCAGCAGGTGCTGGATGCTCATCTACAACCCCTCATGCAGTCCCTGGCTCTGCGATTGCATCTCTCCGATAGATGGGCTGTTCGTTCCAGAAACCCCAAACCTGCCTGGATGGCAGCTCCCTCTTACCGTCCGCCCCCTCGGGAGTTCCTACCTCCATCTGCTGTACCAGAGCATGCCGGTGGTGCTTACCAATTAGTGCCCCAGGAGTCTCTTCACTGAAGTGCCCAACAGAGGTGAGTGTCTCCGGTATGGCGCAGGTTGATGGAGACAGCTGTGATGGGTAATCTGCGTCTTCCTCGGACTCGAGTCCTCGAGTCCCTGTTGCCAACAGCTCCTGCAAGACACAAGACAAGATGCATGATTACACTGTGGGCCGGGGGAGGGACGTGGGAGTGGTGGGGTGTGTGGAGCGGGGGCAAGCGGGTGGTGCGAAGATAGTGTGGGGCTGAAAGTGGTGTGGGAGCGATGGTGGTGTGGGCTTGAAGGTGGTGTGAAGGTGAGGGTGGTGTTGGCGGAGGCATAGACGTGTCACGGGGAACCGCAACTCAGCGGGGTCTCACTTCCTCGCCCGACGCCAATCTCCACCCTGGTGTCTGCTCTCTCCTTGGGCCTTCCCACCAAGCCCAGGGTCCTCTGCTCTGCTGCGGTGAGGGGCCGCAGGTTCATCGGTCCCCCTCCAGTCTTTTCCTGCTCCTGGCGGTTGTGGGGGGCCTTCTCCTGCAGGGGTGGGAGGGGAGGTGGGAGACAGAAAACACACAGTGTTAGACAGTCCAAAACATGCAGCCCATGGGTAGCTGCCGGCTTCAGTGGCCAGGGCACCCGGCCACAGCGGCCGCTATGGTTGCCGGCATGTGGTGCAGGGTGGGGGTTCGGATGCCATTCGGGTGGTGGTGGTGGGGTGATGGGTGTGTGCGATGGAGGTTGCTGTCAGGGGCACAGTGCTGCCTACTCACCCTGGCCGCCCTGAGGAGGTTATGCAGTTTTTTATGGCGCTGCTGGCTGCTCCAGACAGTGTTGCTCGTGGCACTCACCACCTCTGCCACCTGCGTCCAGGCCCGGCGAACCGCAGCCAGGGTTCAGGCTCGCCCACCTCTCCTCCACAGCGTCTAGCAGCATCTCAAGATCCTCATCCGTGTCCCTTGGTGGCACTCTTCTCGCTGCCCTCTTGTTGGCTGGGATGGTGTGTGTGGGGAGTGAAGTGTGTATATGCGGCTGCAGCCTGTCGGCCTCCTGAGTGTCAGTCACAAATCCAGCGAATGCTGTACCGTTTCACATTGGAATCAATTGTGTTCCATGTGGGGCCAGTGTTAGCCCAACAGGGTCGCTGAATCGGTCCAGATGCGGCGCCAGTTTTGAAGTCCACGAATCCTGCCCCAGTGTCAACACTTTGTCTCAGGAACAGAGAATTCTGCCGTGGGTTTTTGCAGTAATTGGAAGATATGATATAATGACTGTGCCATTGTCCACCTATTTACATGGGATGGGGTAAATGGTACTGCAGACTGGTGACCTTTTGCTGTAACTCTTTCAGGGTGATTTTGTGGTAATGCCCTGTATTGCCCACTTTTTGAAACTTTTCAGTATCCCTGTCTGCACACAAAACAGACAATAAGAAGAAGGAAAATCCAATCATATCTGTCACTTCACAGATAGAAGGATGGGGTTGTCAAAAATCAAAGATAAGGCAACAAAAAATAAATGGAACGGATTAATTATATATGCTAATTAAATGCTCCACATGCTACATTAATAAAATACACATCAGTTCTCGTGACTTAGGCAGCAGGCACCCCTGTCATTTATGTTTTGTAAGATTGGAAAGCTACCTTAAAATCCCATTCATTTCATTTTGTGCCTCAAATCACAGAACCTGAAAAGGAGAAGACAACTGGTGAAGACGTAATTAATCAAATCCTGGACAATAATTAGAGGGACTGTCATGTATAGATGCTTCTAATTATTCTTTATCTTCTGGGTTGATCCCTTCTTCTTTTTCATTAACCAAAGTCACAAACACGAGGAACCTGTTACTGGATCACATTAACAAATCATTAATTTTCCACCAGCCACTGAATCAATGCAGCAGAATTCATGATGTACATTGACTTTTAGTAATCTTATTTAATTCTTTTTATGCAGGCTTATTGGTGCACGAGCGAATGGAACATGTTTCTGTTCTGCATCGAGACAAAAAAAACACAAGTGTTTCTTAGGTTAGATTTAACTTGGGCCAGAGAAAATTAAAGCTCCCTCTAAATTGCCTCAACAATACACCTTATTCAATCTTCGAAGAACACCACTTAATGCACCACTGTGCCATATCCATCTACCAAGCACTGATCCTAGAATAAGATTGTTGAATTGATACTAATTAATTCTGATTTTATGCTGCAAGCTACTTTGAGATAGGAGCAAATGAGGGCTGCAAAATTTGACTTCCTTAATGCCGGTAGACTCTGATTTAAAAAGAAACATTTCAACACATTAATCAGTGTCATGATATGCAGACAGGCACATAATGAGATACAGACAGGCAGCTAATGAACACAGAGAACAGGACATAACCAATCAGCAGGCAGAACACTTGGGGGTGGTTTCCCACTATAAAAGGCACGAGGCACTCACACTCCGCTTTTTTCCACTGGGAATATCTACAGAGCGAGTCAGGGTGTATGTATCACATAACACCTCCAACACGTGGCTAAAAGCTAGTCTGGTTCAACCAGACAGAGTAATTACACTAGGTTAGCAGAGAGTCGAACTCACAGAGAACTGTGCTAACTGTGTAACAGGTTCAATAAATCAGATTGAACTAACTTCAAGGTCTGGAGTATCTTTCGGTTAAAGCTGCATCCAGTTGCAGCCTGTGTTATCTCAGTGTGCTGAACACGACAGTCAGTACTATGCGAAATACAAATGTAGCGGATACAGTGGTTGCTCAGCTGAAGATTTGCTTTCCTCCTTCAAGCTATTGTGACTGCTTTGTAAAGAAACTTTGATCCACCATTGACTGTTTTTATTGGTGACACCAAAGAATACATTTTCATCCTCAGTGCTCCCAATAAGGAGCTTCATATATAATATAGAGAGGATTTAGCCCAACTCGTTCATGAATTTCTATTGATATATTTTAATGGACAGAAAATCACTATGACACTCAGGCGAAATATGATGCCTGGCACAGGAAGAATAAAAACAGGAAATACTAGAAATACTCAGCAGGCCAGGCAGCATTTGCACAGGGGCTTAAAACAGGGTCAGATCAGGGTAGTGGAAACAACCCCACTTCAATGGTTAACAGGATCCGGGGGTGCATTTTGCCAGAAGCAGCCAATTAAGAGGCAGTTGCTGGGGATGTTGTGCTGTTATGGATAGCTGACCATCACAAAGAGCTACTGGACAGGAGAATGTGACTGCAAGTCAGACAGATGAGGGGAAGAAGCATATGGTGATGGAGGAGCTTCAGTCCCTGACTTTGACCAACAGGTGTGAGGTGTTTGCTACCTGTGTGGATAAGGAGGACAGCAAAGTGGATGAGTGGACTGACTATGGCTCCATGGTGAAGGATGCCTTTCAAGTGCGGGGGGGGGGGGGGGGGGGGGGGGGGTCAGGGGGGGGGGGGGGTGCGTGTTGAGCAATATGACCGTAATAGTCAGGATTAGATACTGTTCTCTACAGTCAAGAGTGTGATTGCAGCGTGTTGCCTGTCCAGGTACTAGGTTTAGATTATTTGCTCAGGGCTCGAGAGCAACTTGCAGTGTGAGGGAGAGGATTCAGTGGTCCAGGTCCGTGTTGGTACCAACAACATAGGTTAGACAAGGAAAGAGGTTCTGCAGAGAGAATATGAGGAGCTTGGAACTAAATTAAATTTATGCATAGCAGGGATTGTGAGGAATTCTCACTATCGGGATGCCATTTTGAATGGGCAACCCGATTGCGACGTCCGGCGGCTGTGTCACTCCCAACGTTATTCCCCCCGGAATTTTCTAGGTCAACCCCTCCCACAGTATAAGGGTGACCCGAGCTTCCCCCCCCCCCCCCCCCTCCCCCACCACCCCCACAGCAGAGACCTTCATGAGACAAAGTCCCATCAGAGGCCCCCCAATAACAGAGACCCACACCAGACACCCCATAATAGAGGCCTCCAGAGACCCCCCTTAAATACAGAGACCCCCACCAGAAAGCCCCCATATCAGAGAGCACCAACAGAGATCTTCCCGGCATAAGGAATACCCCTGCCTGGAAGCCCCACTCAGAGAGACCACTGCCTGGTAGCTGGAGGGCAATCCAGACAGAGGCAGTGAATAAGACCCATACCATAAAACTCCCTGGCATGCACCTGCTGGCGCAGGAAAGGAGGCAGTACCTGTAAATTCCTGGAAAGAGAAAACCAGTCAACTGGGTTAAAACCCCCTTAGAGCGCAACAGCGCCTATACTTCCTCAGGACACTAAAGAAATCTGGCATGTCCACACTGACGCTTACCAAATTTTACAGATGTCCCATTGAAAGCATCCTATTTGGCTGCATCACAGCCTGGTATGGCAATTGCTTGACCCAAGACTGAAAGAAATTTCAATGAGTCGTGAACACAGCCCAGTCCATCACACAAACTTGCCTCCCATCCATTGACTCCATCTACTCCTCCCGCTGCCTGGGGAAAGTGGGCAGCAGAATCAAAGACCCCTCCCATCCGGCTTACTCACTCTTCCAACTTCTTCCATCGGGCAGGAGAGATGAAACCCTGAGAACACGCACAGATTAAAAATCAGCTTCTTCCCCGCTGTTACCAAACTCCTGAACGACCCTCGTGTGGGCTGACCTGATTAATACTACACTCCTGTATGCTCCACCCAAGGCCGGTGTCTAGGTATTTGCATTGTGTACCTTGTGTATCCCTATTGTGTATTTTCTTTTCTTTTCATGTATTAAATTTTTTTTTTTTTATAAATTTAGAGTACCCAATTATTATTTCCAATTAAGGGGCAATTTAGCGTGGCCAATCCACCTACCCTGCACATCTTTGGGTTGTGGGGGTGAAACCCACGCAGACACGGGGAGAATGTGCAAACTCCACACGGACAGTGACCCAGGGCCGGGATTCGAACCCGGGTCCTCAGCGCCGTAGGCAGCAATGCTAACCACTGTGCCACCGTGCTGCCCCCTTTTCATGTATTAAATGATCTGTTTGAGCTGCATGCAGAAAAATATTTTCACTGTACCTCAGTACACATGACAATAAACAAATCCAAATCTTTGATCTGCAGGGATTTCATTAATATCTCGGTGAAATTGCTTTAACTGGGTTGCATTTGACAGGTTTCTCACACACCCAGCTGTCTGCATTGTTTAATTCATCTCCCTTCATGCTTGAATGGATTCAAGTAGTCAGCTGTGAAACTAACTGTAATATTTATAAATATCTAGGTATGATTGACAGTTCCTGGACCACATCAAAGGCAGCTAAATGTACTCACTTCCTCTTTTGCTCTGCAGAAAGCACTTTTTTGCCCGACGCTAGATTCTCTGCTGCATCGGGAACGCCACTCTGGCGGCGTGTGGCAGAGAATCCAGCCCATAATCTCTGGATTAATACCTGAGCAATGTCTAAATTGGCATAGAGAAAATAAAATTAAAGAGTGCAATGTCTGGCTCAAAGACTGGTGTGGGTGAAGGGGTTCCAGATCATGGGGCACTGGCACCCATACCAGGGAAGGTGGAGACTGTACCATTAGGACAGTCTCAACCTGAACTGTGCAGGACCAGTGCCCGATGTGAGCCATGTAACTAGGGAAGTACAGAGGGTTTTAAACTAAATAATGGAGCAAGGGATGAAATTTGGGAATATGTAGTGAATCAAAGAGTGCAGAGAATGCAAAAGAGAAAGGTATTGACATGGGAAAGGATAAACAGAAGGTGAAAAAAGGGGACAGAGAGTAAAAATCTAAGAGTAAATCAGCAGATAAGGTTAAAGGTTACAAAAATAATAAAAGGATGAAACTAAAGGGTCTGTACCTGAATGTGCAGAGCATGCAAAATAAGACAGATGAACTGATAGCTCAAATAGTAATAAGACCAAAAGGCTATAAAATGTAGTAACAGAAGTGGGCCATTCAGCCCATCAAGTCTGCACTTCCATTCAGTGAGATCATGACTGATACGGTGTGATTATCTCCAACTCCACTTTTCGACCTTATCTCCATAACCCTTGATTCCCTGACTGCCCATCTTAGCCTTGAACATACTTAACAACCTAGCCTTTACATCAGTGGTGGGCAATCTGCGGGCCCACGGCTCACGTGCGGCTTGTCAACTATTGTCCATGGTATAGAGGAATCAGAACGCTACAGTTCATTCTGGGTCCAGGATTGCGCTGACATGATTTGACACCAGGAGTCGCTCTACGAGTTGATGCCAGGACTTGTAGCTACGAGTTGACACCAGGGGAAAAATTCTCCGACCCCACGCAGGGTCGGAGAATCGGCCGGCGGCGGCGTTATTCCCGCTCCCGCCGGGATTTTAATTCTCCGAGCGGCCAAAAACCGGCGTTGTGCAAATCCCGCCGGCAGCCTCTGAAAACAGCTGGCGCCGGCGGGATGTCATTGATTTTTAACAGACAGACATTCTCCGTGCCGGATGGGCCGATTTACCGCCGACGTGGCCACGGGTCACGTCGGCGAAAAACAGAGTAGCTTTAAAACGGCGTCAACCATTGATGGTGGTTGGGGGGTGGGGGGGTGGGGGGTGGGGGGGGTAGGGGTGGGGGGTAGGGCTGGGGGATGGGGGTAGGGGTGGGGGGGTGGGGGGGTAGGGCTGGGGGGGGTTGGGGGGGTGGGTGGGGGTGTAGGGGTGGGGGTTGGGGGGTTGGGGGGGTAGGGGTTGGGGGGGTGAGTGGGGGTAGGGGGTGGGTGGGTGAGTGGGGGTGGGGGGGACCTGAAATCGCAGAGGATGAAGCTGAAATAGACAAATCCAGACACATCTCCCACCCCGGGATCCCAGCATTTCCCTCTGCATTCTAACCAGGCAATATTCCTGGGTTTAGGCAGATTGCAATATACTCACCAAAGCCCTGCTCTCAGCCAGAGGACGGACGGGACTCCCTCTCTCTGTCTCTCTCTCTCTGTCTGTCCCCACAATCTCCCTCTCTCTCTCTCTCTCTCTCTCTCTCAAACAAAGACAAGGCAGCTGGGAGGAAGGGGAGCCTTGTCCCCATCCAATGGATGCCCGGGGCCAACGCACCATCGCCCCCCCCCCCTCTGCACGCCGCTGCCCCCTACCCCATCCCCCTACCCCTACCCCCCCCACCCCTACCCACCACCCCACACAACCCTACCCCCCACCCCACTCACCCCCCTACCCCCCACCCCCCCCTCCACCCCTACCCCCCCACCACCCACCCTCCCCCACCCTACCCCCCACCCACCCCCCCACCCCCACCCCCACCCCTCCCCCCCACCCCCCCACCCCTACCCCCCCCACCCCCCACCCCACCCCCGACCCCTACCCCCCAACCCCCCCACCCCCCCAACCCCCCCCACCCCTACCCCCCCAACCCCCCCCACCCCTACCCCAACCCCCCCCCCAAAACGGCGGGTCTCTCTCTCTCCCCCCCAAACGCCGGGTCTCTCCCCCCAAACGCCGGGTCCCCCCCCAAATGCCGGGTCTCTCCCCTCCCCCAAACGCCGGGTCTCTCTCCCCCCCCAAACGGCGGGTCCCCCCCCAAACGCCGGGTCTCTCCCATCCCCCAAACGCCAGGTCTCTCCCATCCCCCAAACGCCGGGTCTCTCTCCACCCCCAAACGCCGGGTCTCTCCCCCCCCCCCCCAAACGCCGGGTCTCTCTCTCTCTCCCCCACCCCCCCCAAACGCCAGGTCTCTCTCTCTCCACCACACAAACGCCGGGACTCGCCACTTCCGCAGCGGGTGAAACTGACGCGTAACGGCTTAAAAGAAGGCCCCGACGCCGGAGCCATCCGCACCGCTTTTGCCCGCCGGAAATGGGTGTCACGTCGGTCCGCGGAGAATTTCGCCCCAGAATCGCAATGTTGCAATTCCTACCATTCAAACAGCATACCCACTGCATTCTGTGTGTGCAGGCACAGGGAGGCCAGTATGTTCAGTGCCAGATCACATATGGGAGGCAACGATTTTCCGGTAGTTATCCACCTTTCTCTTTCCTAATGGATCATTTTGTGTTCAGGTGGAGTGGTGAGGAAGGGGCATCAAGTGAAAAATGAAGAAATGCAGAGGATAACGTTGGTGATAAGGACAGAATGATAAAAGAGAGCTGGGAGCTGGATTATTTTGTTACTCAACAGAAAGGGAGATCATTGTGCTGAATTTGCAATGAGCTGATCCAGTTCCAAATGTTAACAGACATTATGAAACATACCAACCCTCTCACGGGGCAAAGTTTCCGGCAGGCCCTGCCCAGTGTGCTCGACAGCTTTCAAATCTGAAGGAAACCATGAAATACAGAGGCAGGTACTTAGTAGATATGCATTGAATGAGAATGATGCAGTGACTTTGGTTAGCTTTCATATTACTTATTTACTTACAAAAAATGGAAAGCCATTCTCAGATGGCGAATTAGTGAAAGAATGCATCATCGAATCTGCAGATGTTTTTATTTAGTGTGTTAAAACCCAAGAGGAATTGATCAAAAGTGCTCAATTGCAAAGTGTCTGTACAAAGCTGAGTCCTAATCTAAGAACATTTGTGGAGGACAGATCCAACCAGAAGTCACATTAATAATGTAAGCATAAATATTTAATTTGTTTTTGCCATTTGAAGTTGCTGACAGTTTTATTAATATATGAATGTTTACTTAAGCATCTTCTGTAACTGGTTATAAAATATTTGGTGTGTATTAAATGAATTTAATCTTATTCATGGTGTTGTGGTTAATGCAAATACCCAATTTCACTTATGCAGCTCAACGATATTATGGACGACCATACATGTTGGCCACTCCCTAACCTAGGTTGCCCACCACTGCTCTACAGCCCTCTGTGATTATACCCTCTGGTCCTGGACTCTCCCACAAGGAGAAAAATAATCTCAGCATCTATCCTGTCAAGCCCTCATGTGTCTCAATCATAGTCACTGCATTCTTCTAAACTCCAATGAATACAGACCCAACCTATTCAACCCTTCCTCAAAACAAAATCCCTCCATACCCAAGATCAACCGAGTGAACCTTCTCTGGACAGCCACCAATGCCAGTATATCTTTCCTCAGATAATGGGACCAAAACTGTGTGGAGCATTCCAGGTGTGATCTCAATAGTGCCTTGTCTAGTTTCAGCAATCCCATTGAAGGCCAACATTTCATTTGTCATCCCATTGCCTGCTGAATATGCATGCTAGCTTTTGTAATTTATGCACGAGGATCCCCAAATCCTTCTGTGTTTCAGCTTTCTGCAGTCTTTCTCCATTTAAATAAATACAATCTGATAGTCATTGCAGAGGCATGGCTGCAGGGTGACATAGATTCGGACTTGAATATTGAAAGGTACATGACATCAGGAAGGACAGGAAGCTAGGAAAAGTCAGAGGGCGGCTTTGTTAATTTTAATAGTGGCATTAGCATAGTAGAGAGGGATGATCTAAGTTCAGGAAACCAGGGTGTAGAAATGATTTGGGTCGAGATGAGAAATGGTAAAGACTAAGAAGTAACTTGTGGGAGTGGTGTACATGCCCCATGACAGTGACCATACAATAGGACAGTGTTTAATGGAAGAAATAAAGGCAGCTTGTCAGAACGGGACAGTAATAACCATGGGCATTTTAGTTTTGGGATAGTTTCTCAGACAGTATGTACTGGAGCCACCCAGAGTGCAGGCTTTATTAGACCAGGCATTGTGCAATGAGATTAATTTAAAAAAATATTTATTCAAGACATTTTCAGAAAACAAACAAAAGCATAAGAACAACATTAGAAACAACCAACACCCACTCCCCCCGCTCCCCTAATACCGCCCACTTCTCCCATCCTGTCTTCCCCATTTTAACCCCTTACCCCTCCCCCATTCCCCCAATCCCGCTTGATGCACGATCAATTGTACAAAGACTAAGGTTGAATACAACTGTGGCTTTATTGCAGTAAGATGTGTGGCCCCTCACAGCAGTTTGTGAAATGGCTTCTGAATAAAGGACACGCATATTTATACTCCTCCTACTGGGCGGAGCCAGCAGGCAGGGGCTACCGGCGAACCTGTAGTATAGGTCCTACCTTACATCACCTAATACAGGTGTAACAGTGGTTTACCACATTCACCCCTGTTAAAAATGAGTCCGGCGGGGGTGGTGGCGAACTATATACAGTAGTGAATTTATGTATAGTGTTTTATCAGGGAAAAAAAAATGTCTTTTGAAAGTCCGGTGCCAGTTAGAGATTCAACTGGTCTGGTGCCTTGACATTTCGCTGGGAGCGATGCAGCGGTGGCGGCGATGTCTATGCTGGCGATGTCGATGCTGGCTTGATGTTGGATGACTCCGGGAGTGTGCCAAAATCCTCTTCATCCGATGGCGTGGGTAGGGGAAGGAGGGATGGTCCTGGTGGGGTTAATGTTGGGAGCGCCTGGGGAGGGGAGGGTGGCGCCAGGCCGGAGAAGTGTGTATGGGTGGAACCTGCTGGTGCCAGGTCCCTGATGGAGACAGTATCTTGGCGGCCATCGGGGTACGCCACATAGACATACTGGGAGTTGGCATGGAGCAAGTGCACCCTATCCACCAACAGGTCCGCCTTGTGGAGCTGGACATGCCTATGGAGCAGGACCGGTCCTGGAGCTGTGAGCCAAGTCGGGAGCGACACCCTGGATGTGGACTTCCTGGGAAGGCAAAAAGACGTTCATGGGGTGTGTTATTCGTAGCAGTGCACAGTAGTGACCGGATGGAGTGTAGTGCAGCAGGGAGGACATCCTGCCAGCGAGAGGCTGGGAGGTTCCTGGACTGTAGGGCCAGTTGGATGGCCCTCCATACCGTCCTGTTCTCCCTCTCTACCTGCACGTTTCCCCAGGGATTATAGCTGGAAGCGATACCCCTGCTGAGCAGGAACTGATGCAGCTCATCACTTATGAATGAGGGTCCCCTGTCACTGTAGATGTAGGCGGGGAAACCGAACAGAGCAAAGATTATGTTTAGGGCTTTGATGATGGTGGCAGACGTCATAGCGGGGCATGGGATGGCGAAGGGGAATCTGGAGTACTCGTCGACCACGCTGAGAATATACGTGTTTTGGTCAGTGGAGGGGAGGAGCCCTTTGAAATCCACGCTGAGGCGTTCAAAGGGGCGGGAGGCCTTCACCAGGTGCGCACGGTCCGGCCGGTAGAAGTGCGGCTTGCACTCTGCACAGACCTGGCAGTCCCTGGTGACTGTCCGTACTTCCTCGACGGAGTAGGGCAGATTGCAAGCCTTGACAAGATGGTACAATCGTGTGACCCCAGGGTGACAAAGGCTGTCGTGTCGGGCCCGGAGTCGGTCTACTTGTGCGCTGGCTCATGTACCTCGGGATAGGGCATCTGGGGGCTCGTTGATTTTGCCGGGGCGATACAAAATCTCGTAATTATAGGTGGCGAGCTTGATTCTCCACCACAAGATTTTATTGTTTTTGATCTTGCCCCGCTGCGTGTTGTTAAAAATGAAGGCTACCGACCGTTGGTCAGTGAGGAGAGTGAATTTCCTGCCGGCCAGGTAATGCCTCCAATGCCGCACAGCTTCAACAATAGCTTGGGCCTCTTTTTCGACGGACGAGTGCCGAATTTCTGAGGCATGCAGGGTGAGGGAAAAGAATGCCACAGGTCTGCCTGCCTGATTGAGGGTGGCGGCAAGTGCGATGTCTGATGCGTCGCTTTCTACTTGGAACAGCAGTGTCTCATCTGACTGCGTGCATCCCGGCCTTGGCTATATCGGCTCTGATACGGGCGAAGGTCTGTTGTGCCTCGGCCGTAAGGGGAAAGTGGATGGACTGAATGAGTGGGCGGGCCTTGTCCGCATAGTTTGAGACCCACTGGGCGTAGTAGGAGAAGAACCCCATGCAGCGTTTGAGGGCCTTGGGGCAGTGGGGAAGGGGAAGCTCCATGAGGGGGCGCATGCAGTCGGAATCGGGCCCCAGAACTCTGTTCTGGACCACACAGCCGAGGATGGCTAAGCGGGTTGTGCTGAACACGCACTTCTCCTTGTTGCAGGTGAGGTTGAGGAGAGTGGCGGTGTGGAGGAATTTGGCAATGTTGGTGTCGTGGTCCTGCTGATTGTGGCCGCAGATGGTGACATTGTCTAGGTACGGGAAGGTGGCCCACAAATCGTACCGGTCGACCATTCCGTCCATCGCCCTTTGGAAGACCGAGACCTCATTAATGACGCCGAAGGGAATCCTGAGGAAGTGATAGAGACGACCTTCCACCTCGAAAGCAGTGTATGGACGGTCCAATTTACGAATGGGGAGCTGGTGGTAGGTGGATTTGAGGTCTATCATTGAGAAGACCCGGTACTGCACAATATGATTGACCACATCAGATATGCGTGGGAGGGGGTATGCGTCGAGCTGCGTGCACCGATTGATGGTCTGGATGTAGTCCACGACCATCTTGTGTTTCTCCCCAGTTTTAACGACTGCCACTTGGGCTCTCCAGGGGCTGTTGCTGGCCTCAATGATACCTTCCCGAAGCACCCGCTGGACCTCCGTCCTGATGAAGGACTTGTCCTAGGTGCTGTACCGTCTGCTCCTGGTGGCAACAGGTTTGAAATCGGAGTTAGATTGGCAAGGAGGGAGAGTGGGTCGACCTTAAGGGTCGCGAGGCCGCACACAGTGAGGGGTGGTAGGGGCCCACCAAATTTGGGGGTAAGGCTCTGGAGATTGCACTGGAAGTCCAGGCCTAGTAGTAGTGCAGCGCAGAGATTAGAAAGACATAGAGGCGGAAGCCGCTGAATCCTATGCCCTGGACTGTGAGAGTGACCGCGCAGAACCTCCAGATCGCGACAGAATGGGATCCGGAGGCCAGGGAGATTCTTTGATTGGAGGGGTGGACCGCGAGGGAGCAGTGCCTTACCGTATCTGGGTGGATGAAGCTTTCAGTGCTCCCGGAGTCCAGCAGGCAAGAGGCCATGTGACCATTGATTCTCACACTGGTCGAAGCGGTGGCCAGGTTGTGCGGACGAGACTGGCCGATCGTCACTGAAGCAAGCTGCGGTCGGTCGTCACTGGCGTCAGAAGATGGAGAGCGTGGGGGGCCCAGGTTGTGGAATGCTGTCGGTGTCCATGCCCCGTGGGGAAGACAAGAATGGGATGCCTGAAGATCCTGCGGGGGACAAAATGGCGGCGTCCATGCGCCGCACGTTGCGGGGGCTGGACAAGATGGCGGCGCCCATGGGCCGCACGTGGCTGAGGGGGGGAAGGTGGGGGCGCCCACTGGCCACTCGCGTCCCCGGGAGGTGAAGATGGCAGCGCCCACTGGCAGCGCGTGGCCCCGGGAAGTTAAGGTGGCGGCGCCCACTGGCTGCGCCTGGTCCGGGGAGGTGAAGATGGCGGCGCCCAATGGCCGGGCGTGGCCCCGGGAGGTTAAGATGGCGGCGCCGGGGCAGCACGGTGGCCTAGTGGTTAGCACAACCGCCTCACGGCGCTGAGGTCCCAGGTTCGATCCCGGCTCTGGGTCACTGTCCGTGTGGAGTTTGCACATTCTCCCCGTGTCTGCGTGGGTTTCGCCCCCACAACCCAAAAATGTGCAGAGTAGGTGGATTGGCCACGCTAAATTGCCCCACCCACAAAACACCAACCCCATCACCATCCCACGCACGCCTTCTGACAACCCCCCACTTCACTCCCATTAACTCTCTTGCCCAGCTAGCATGGTGGCCCCCACCCAAGACCTCCAACTTACCTACCACCCCAACTCCTCTACCCCGACAGCCATACTCCACTAAAGAGTAACAAAAAGTGCACTAACCCTCGATGTTCCCCCATGAAAAACCTGCCCTCCAAAAAACAAAAAAACCTTTAAAAACACACAAACTCCTCCAAAGTTTAATGTCCTCACTCTCCTCCCAGTCCATTGTCCCTCATAAATTCCATCGCTTCCTCTGGTGTGCTGAAATAGTACTCTTGCTTCTGAAAAGTCACCCACAGGCGGGCCGGGTACAATACTGCCAACTTCACCCCACTTTTAAAGAGGGCCGCCTTGACCCAGTTAAACTCAGCCCTCATCTTCACCAGTTCTACTCCCAGGTCTTGATACACCCGTAGCTCGTTCACTTTCCAGGTGCATTTCCTAATCTGCCTTGCCCATTGGAAGTATCTTCACCTTGTCCAGAAAGTGATGAAACCGCACCACCATCTCCCTTGGCTCCTCACCCGCCTGCGGCCTCTTCATCAGCACCCTGTGCAATCAGTTGACCTTCAGAGGATGGTCAAAGGTTTCCTCCCCCATCAGCTTCTCCAGCACCTTGGCCACGTACGTGCCGGCCTCTGCACCTTCGATGCCTTACGGGATTCCCATGATCCTCAAAATTTGTCTTCTGGAGCGATTCTCCAGATCCTCCACCTTTTCCTTCTGCCTCTTTTGGTCGCCCACATCACCCCCACCTCATCCACCAATGAGGCCAGCAGCTCCTCGTGCTCCCCACCGCCTCCTCCACTTTCTGGATCGCCCGGCCCTGGGAGCCCAACCTCTGCTCCACTCTCTTGATCCTCGACATAATCAATTCCACCACCTTGGGGCAGCACGGAGGATAGTGGTTAGCACAATTGCTTCATACCTCCAGGGTCCCAGGTTCGATTCCCGGCTTGAGTCACTGTCTGTGCGGAGTCTGCACTTTCTCCCTGTGTCTGCGTGGGTTTCCTCCGGGTGCTCCAGTTTCCTCCCACAGTCCAAAAATGTGCAGATTCGGTGGATTGGCCATGATAAATTGCCCTTAGTGTCCAAAATTGCCTTTAGTGTTAGGTGAGGTTACTGGGTTATGGGGATAGGGTGGAGATGTGGGCCTGGGTAGGGTGCTCTTTCCAAGAGCCAGAGCAGACTCAATGGGCCGAATGGCCGCCTTCTGTACTGTAAATTCGATGAAACCTTGGCCAGGCCTTCCAGTGCCTCCTTCCTGACAGAACTTTCCATTAAGGAACTCTATTAACTGCTCCGTTCACCACTGATCAGGCAGGGCAGCTCCCTTGTCCTTCCTCATCTAACCTGTGGCACGCAACGGAGACTCTCCTGATCCAGCAGCTCTTTTCTTCTTGCCCCACTCCTGGTCCGTGGATCTTTCCACCAGCCATACCAGAGGGGTAAAACCTTTCATGGGCACTCCTGCACCTCTTGCACAAATCCTTCGCCAAAAAAAATCCACCTTGAGCGGGAGCAACCAAATAGAACATCGAACATACAGTGCAGAAGGAGGCCATTCGGCCCATTGAATATGCACCAACCCACTTAAGCCCTCACTTCCACCCTATTCCCGTAACCCAATAACCCCTACTAACCTTTTTGGTCACTAAGGGCAATTTATCATGGCCAATACACCTAACGTGCACGTCTTTGGACTGTGGGAGGAAATTGGAGCACCCGGGGGAAACCCATGCAGACACGGGGAGAACGTGCAGACTCCGCACAGACAGTGACCAGTGACCCAGCGGGGAATCAAACCTGGGGCCATGGCGCTGTGAAGTCACAGTGCTATCCCCTTGTGCTACCGTGCTGCCCCCCTCGTGCAACTGCTCGCTCCATTGTCCCCACCGGAAGTCCGAGATGGGATTAATTAATGAATTCATCGAGAAGGCACTACTTGATAGCAGCAATCAGAATATGATTGGAGTTTATATTCAGTTTTGGAGAGAAGAATAGGTATAAAACTACTATTTTAATCTCAATTATGGGCAATTATGAGAGCATGAAAGCAGAGCTGGCTAAAGTGAACTGACAAATTAGATCAAGCGTAGGTCAATGGAGATAGTGGTAGATATTTAAGGGGTATTTCTGGAAGATGTTGAACTGAGTTGTGGGAGATGTCCTGAGACCAGCTCTGTGCTGAGAAAATGTATGAATTTTGAAACAACCATCCAGTTTTTCATCCAGAAAATGCAGTTTCAGAAAGCAGTGTGTTTCTGAACGTTCTTGGATTTCCACAGCAGAATAGAAGTCTTTGAAAAGTCTTGTGGTATATCTTACAAAAGTGACAGTAGTATTTTCCTTGAGTAATATTGTTGGATTTTTATACTTTAAAATCTAAACAGGAGTTGTTGCCAAGTGGTTCACTTATGTGTTTTGACAAAATGGGATTTTTGGGAATGTTTTGTAATACCGTTCTCAGTGTGCAAATTTTTTTTTTACATTTTCCTTCTTGTCAATAAATATTTTAATGTTTCTTAAATTCAAAAAATGTTACTGAAATTCTATGCTTCAGGGACTAGTATTTTTTTTACTCTCATTTGCAAAATAGAAAAAAAAGGCTATGATCAGTAAGACAAGTTTCCTTCTGGGATTTGGCTTGCCCAGTAAATAACATCTGCTGCAGTTGTAACAAGCTTGAGAACTTTTTGCACAATCTTAAAATTCCTTGATTGAATTGAAGTTTGTGATTTAAGGGATATGAATATGAGGAGAATGTTGAACTTAGGGGTTTTCCGCTGAGTGATTTTGAAGAGATTGGACTGCAAAATGGCTTTGGCAATTTATGTGATTTTTCTGGAAGTAGAAAATGTAACCATAAGTATTTGAAATCTTTCACTCAGACTCAGTTGAGGAAGTTAGCAGATAAAGTGCAATTGGAGATAAAAGCTGAATTTCTGTAAGGCTGCTATCGTTAACATACTTATACAATATTTAAAGCCATACCTGAAACTGATATGTCACAGCTTGAGGCAGTAAGGTTCAGTTCCAAATGAGGCAGCTTGAACTTGGGTGAAAAAATGAAACTGAAAGGACTTGAATAGGAAGAAAAAGAAAGATAAATGAAAAACTTGAATCAGACAGAAAGGAGAAAGAGAAAGAAAAAATTAGTTTGAAAGAAATAGAAATAAAAAAAAGCTCGAATGGGGAAAACATGAGCA
Source organism: Scyliorhinus canicula (assembly GCF_902713615.1). Lineage (NCBI taxonomy): Eukaryota > Metazoa > Chordata > Chondrichthyes > Carcharhiniformes > Scyliorhinidae > Scyliorhinus > Scyliorhinus canicula. The sequence continues at coordinate 123,680,588 of NC_052153.1, forward strand.
GGTAAAGCAGAAGAAAAGATTGCAGGAGATAGAAATTTGAAAGCTTGAACTTCAGAGAGAGAAGTTAACAATTAAGGAAAGGGATAGCAAAATAGATCGATAGCTTCAGAGAGAGAAAGAAGCCAAACAGTGTTAACTGTCTGAAGTGAACCTTAAAATACAGGAAGAAAGGAAAGATGGAGATTTGGATGGTTACTTTGGTTCTTTTGAGGAGTTTGACTTAGCTAAGAACATTTGGTTAGTGCCTAAATTTATGAAGGAATGAGTTGAAAGATATTTTGTCTCATTTAAAAAATAGCTATTATAATGAATTGGGTAAGAGGTGCTTGGATTATAATGTTACAGACTGTTTTGTCAGGTACAGCAATGAAAGTGGATGCTAGTTTATCAAAGTAACAATGGCCGGACTGTGAGACAATAAAAAATGCTTATGAACTTGTGCCTAAAGCTTATCATATGAAGTTCAGGACCACAAGAAATAGACCTAAACTAACGTTTTCATGGACCGTGGGCGTCGCAGGCTGTGCCAGCATTTATTGCCCATCCCTAACTGCCCTTGAGGGAAAGTTAAGAGTCAACCACATCGCTATCGCTCTGGAGTCACATATTGGTCAGACCAGGTAAGGATGGCAGATTACCTTCCCGAAAGGACATTAGTGAACCAGATAGGGTTTTACAACAATTGGCATATGGTTTCATGGTCATCATTTAGACTTTTAATTCCAGATTTTTATTGAATTCAAGTTTCACATTCTACAGTGGCGTGATTTGAACCTGGGACCCCAGAGTGCTCTGGGTCTCTGGATTACTAGTCCAGTGACAATGCCACTATGCCACACCTCTCTGGGATCAATGGTTTAGGGCACCAAAATTAGAAAATTGAAATGCAGAGAGACAATTGAAGAACTTTGAAATAGTATTCTGGTAACCGTGAGGACATATTTAGATGAAAGACAAAGTAAAAAAGATCAGAGTCAACTCCACTAGAAAAGGTAATTGTACAGCATCAGTTTTTAAACTGTTTAAATTTGATTCTGGAATCCAGAACCCATGTGAAGCAATAATGCTCTTCTCTATGGTCTTTGCCTTGTAAATCCTTCTTTTCTCTATCCCTCTTATTGTATGAGTGCACAGGAGGTAATGTTGTGACCATCCTACCCACAGCTTGAGAGTATACAAATAAACTAACCCTTAAACTTCATCCTATCTCAAGTTTGCTGCAGGATTATAAATGGAGAACTGAACCACACCTAAACTGAAGGGGTGGGAAATATGACACTGCTTACAAATCAGGAAGAAAATCAAAAGTGGACGGGGGATGAGGGAGGGAATCAGTTAATTTAAATTGATCACTCCTCTCCATAACACAGGCAAGAAATTCAACATCGTCCAGGACAAAGCAGCTTACTTGATCGACATCCCATCTACCACCTTAAATCCCTCCACGAATGTACAGTGGCAGCATAGTGTACCACCAACAAGATACACTGCAGCAACTCACCAAGGCTTCCTTGACAACACCTTTCAAACCCATGGCCTCTACCATCCAGAAAGACACGGTCCATAAGACCATAAGACTATAAGACATAGGAGCAGAATTAGGCCACTCGGTCCATCGAGTCTGCTCCGCCATTCAATCATGGCTGATATTTTTCCCATCCCCATTCTCCCTCCTTCTCCCCATAACTCCTGATCCCTCTATTTATCAAGAACATATCTCTCTCTGTCTTAAAGACACTCAGTGATTTGGCTTCCACAGCCTGCTGCAGCAAAGAGTTCCACAGATTCACCACCCTCTGGCTGAAGAAATTCCTTCTCATCTCTGTTTTAAAGGATCGTCCCTTTCGTCTGAGATTGTGTCCTCTGCTTCTAGTTTTTCCTACAAGTGAAAACATCCTCTCTACATCCACTATATCCAGGCCTCGCAGTATCCTGTAAATTTAATAAGATTCCCCCTTATCTTTCTAAACTACAACGAGTATAGACCCAGAGTTCTCAACCGTTCCTCATACGACAAGCTCTTCATTCCAGGGATCATTCTTGTGAACCTCCTCTGGACCCTTTCCAAAGCCAGCACATCCTTCCTTAGATACAGGGTCCAAAACTGCTCACAATGCACCAAATAGGGTCTGACCAGAGCCTTATATAGCTTCAGAAGTACATCCCTGGTCTTGTATTCTAGCCCACTCGACATGAATGCTAACATTGCATTTGCCTTCCTAATTGCCAACTGAACCTGCATGTTAACCTGAAGAGAATCATGAACAAGTTTTCTCAAGTCCCTTTGTGCTTCAAATTTCCTAAGCATTTCTCCATTTAGAAAACATTCTATGCCTCCTTCTCCTTCCAAAGTGCATAACCTCACACTTTTCCATGTAGTTTTCCATGTTTGTCTACCTTGCTTGTTACTTTCTCAAAGAACTCTAACAGATTTGTTAGACATGACCTCCCCTTGACGAAGCTGTGCTGACTCAGTCCTATTTTATCATGCACTTCCAAGTACTCCGCGATTTCATCTTCAATAACAGACTCTAAAATCTTACCACTGAACGAAGTCAGGCTAACCGGCTTATAATTTCCCATCTTCTGCCTCCCCCTATTCTTAAACAGCGATGTTACATTAGCCACTTTCCAGTCCTCTGGGATCTTCCTGCCTCCAGTGATTCCTGAAAGATCACCACCAATGCCTCCACAATTTCCTCAGTTATCTCTTTTAGAACCCTGGGGTGTAGTCCATTCGGTCCAGGTGATTATCCACCTTCAGACCTTTCAGTTTCCCCAGAACCTTCTTCTCAGTAATGGTCACTGCACTCGCCTCTGCCCCCTGGTTCTCCTGGAGCTCTGGCATCCCACTGGTGTCTTCCACCTTGAAGACTGATGTAAAGTAACTATTCAGTTTCTCTGCCACTTTTTTGTTTCCTATGGTTACTTCTCCAGCCACTTTTTCCAGTGGTCCAATGTCTATTTTTGCCTCTCTCTTACCTTTTATATATCGAAAAAAACTCTTCCTATCTTCCTTTATATTACTAGCTAGTTTACACTCATATTTCATCTTTTTCCCCCTTATTGCTTTTTTAGTTGTCCTCTGCACGTTTTTAAAGGCTTCCCAATCCTCTGGCTCCCCACTAATCCTCGCCACTTTGTATACTCTCTCTTTTGCTTTTTTGCTGTCCTTGTCTTCTGCCGTCAGCCATGGATGCCTCGTCCTCCCATTAGCATGTTTCCACCTCCTTAGGATGAATTTCTGTTGTGCCTGCCGAATAACCCCCAAAAACCTCTGCCATTGCTGTTCCACTGTCGACCGTGCTAGGCTCCTCCCTCATGTCTTTGTAGTTACCCTTATTTAATTATAATGCCGTTACATCTGATTGCAGCTTCTCCCTCTCAAACTGCAGGGTAAATTCTATCATATTGTGGTCACTGCTCCCTAAGGGTTCCTTCACCTTAAGTTCCCTAATCAAGTCTGCCTCATTGCACATCACCAGATCCAGAATTGCCTGTTCCCTAGTAGGCTCTGTCACAATCTGCTCCAAAAAACATCTCTTAGACATTCCACAAATTCCTTCTCTTGGGATCCACTACCAATCTGATTTTCCCAGTCCACCTGCATATTGAGGTTCACCATGATTATTGTAATATTGCCTTTTTTACATGCCTTTTCTATCTCCTGATTTATTTTCTGCCCCACATCCTGACTACTGCTCAGGGGCCTGTACATATCTCCCATAAGGGACTTTTTACCTTTCCGATTCCTCAACTCTACCCCCAGAGATTCTATGCCTTCTGATCCTATAATCGCTCCTTGCTATTGATTTCACTTCATTCCTTACTAACAATGCAACGCCGTCCCGTTAGCCCATCTGCCTGTCCTTTCGATAGGACACACATCCTTGTATATTTAGATCCCAGCCCTGATCCACTTGCAGCCACGTCTCTGTGATGCCCACAACATCGTACCGGCCAATTTCAATGTGCGCAACAAGCTCATTTACCTTGTTCCGTATACTGCATGCATTTAGGTACAACACCCTCAATCCTGCATTAACCATCTCCCTTCTCACACTTGTCACCTTTTTTGCTCTGACTGAGGCTGATGTTGTTCTCTTATTTTGGTTCTTTATTTCCCCCTCAGTTAATAAGCCCCTACCAGACTAGTTTAAATCCTCCCGAGTGACTCTAGCAAACATCCCAGCCAGGATATCGGTGCCCCTCCAGTTTAGATGCAACCCGTCCTTCTTGTACAGGTCCCACCTGCCCCAGAAGAGATCCCAATGGTCCAAAAGCCTGAAACTCTCCCTCCTACACCACCAGTTTAGCTACGATGCATGGGAATACCACCACCAGCATGTTCCCCTGCAAGCCAAAGACTGTCCTGACCTGGATCGATAGTGCTGGTCCTTCACGGTCATTGGATCACAATCCTGGAAATCCCTTCCTAATAGCACTGTGTGTGTACCTAAGCCACATGGACTGCAGTGGTTTAAGAAGGCAGCTCACTACCACCTTCTCAAAGGCAATTAGCGATGAGCAATAAATGCTGTCCTAGCCAGGGATGACTGCATCCCATGAACAAATAATACATAAAAACGCTAATTCCCAAAAATAGAGACAGAAGTCGAGGGGAGGAAGGAAAGAGTCAGAAATAGACAATGTGAAAGGAGAGAAGGGTGGAAATTGGAAATCAAATTGATGAAAGTGTTGGAAATCATAGTTTGATGTTCGGTGCTCTAGAGGACAAAAGAGGAGTTGTCAAAGAGTTACCATTCAGCCTTTGGAAAGTAAAGGGGGATTGCCAAACAACAGCACCACCCGTGTGAGCAGGTTCAGGGACAATGCAGGGTTTCACCAAGAGAATGGACTTTAAAGGGAGGTTAGTTTGAGTGAGGGGAACAGAGAGTTCGGGACAGCTGATGACACCTACATTTCCCAACTAAAAGATCTAGAAAGGCTAAGAGGCCAGAGGGAGGGACCCCAAATGGAGCAAGAACTGAATCTGAGCATTTATCCAATTTCCAGAAATGGGAAATGGCCTGTTTATTTTGCGCTTGTTATGTCTGATCAGCCAGAAATTAAAGGAGCAAAATAGCCATAGAGTTTAGCCAAATGAAATTTAATGTTACGTGAGAGCAAGCTGAAAATGATTCTGCAGAGAAAATAGATTGACTTTTGTGATCCGTGATAAGTTAATACTTTAAAAGGCAGAAATTGCTGTTAGTGATGCTCGCAAATGAATACTTAATGCATTCATATCACGTTGCACTCTGCACTAGTGGAGGTAGCAACTCATTTAAAAATAAATAAATTGTATCAGATTTTAAAGTGCTTCTTGCATAATTTCAATGCCATTTATTGCTTTGTCAACTAGTTTCTAGGACATAATGGGTGGGATTCTCCAATAATGGGGCTATGTCCCCACGCCAGCATCAAAATACGGGCGATTCACTCTGGACTTGCCTTAAGAAAGTCCAGAGTGATTCTCTAATCTGCAGGCGGCTTGCAGGGCCGGAGTGCATTTCGCAGCTCTGACTGCGGATACGGGGCCCTGCACTCCCGGTCAGGAGACCGTGCATGCACTCGCTGGCGGCCTGTGGCGGCCGCACCGTGCGACATGGCGGCTTCGCATCGCGGTCCCTTATGCAAGAACAGTATAGTGGCAGATAACAGGGACTGGTGAAATGTGCAAAAGCATGACAGAAGACTTTAGTGTGGACAAGTCTGAAGTGATGCAGTTTGGGAGAAACAGCCTAGAAATATATAGGGCACGATTTAATGGGAAAAAAACAGAGTCCTGTTTTGGATGCATTGAGCAGGGTGTTTCCCGATAATGACCTCACTATCAAAATGGACGCTGTTTTTTGTTGGCCTTGGTGAGGAACGCCCCGCCAAGACTGTACTTACCTTTGTTTCCTGAGCTGAGCTCATCAGTGCAGGAAGAGATCAGAGCACCATTTGTAAATGACGCCCCAATCTCTTGACCCACCACCGCCACCTCTGGACCCTGCCAATGCCCCAAATTACCTATTGGGGGTCCTTGAGCCCGCTCTCACCGCACCTCATAAGGGCAGGGCACCCCAGGCCCGATCGCCGGCACAGCAAAACTGACACCCGGGCACCATGGCACTGCCAGCCTGGAACCCTGTCAGTGCCCCTGCCAGCCTGGCAGTGCCACCCAGGCACCCTGGAAGTGCCAGGGTGGCACTGCTAGGGTGCCTAGGTGCCCCTGCCAAGGTGCCCAGGTCGCAGTGCTAAGCTGGCAGTGCCAAGGTGCCAGCAAGAGTGCCAGGGTACCAACCTACAGCCCAAGTGGCATAGGTACACCCCTAGTGCTATTAGGAAGGGAGTTCCAGGATTTTGATCTGCCAATAGTGAAAGATCGGTGATGTAATTCCAAATCAGGATGGTATGTGGTTTGGACAGGAACTTGCAGGTGGTGGTGTTCCCATGGGTCTGTTCCATCTATATAATATTATTTGTGGAGTAGAGGAACTTGGGGTGCATGTTCACAAATCTTTGACAGTTACAGGGCAAATTAATAATATGTTTCCAGAAGTGGGTTTGTAAATATGGAGCATTCATACAAAAACCAGAAATGCTAAAACTTTTCTCCCCCCCCCCCCCCCCCCCCCCCCCCCCCCCCCCACGGCTGCCCCACGACATGAATCGCTGCTCGCCATTTTTTTACGGCGAGCAGCGATTCTCCCCTATCCGATGGGCCGATTTCCCAGGCCTTTATGCCCGTTTTCACGAACTCCAACACACCTGCTCTCACAGTTCGTAAAAACGGCCGCAAAGTGCCGTTCTCGAGAACCATGGCACCGATTGGGTGGCATAGGCCCGCGATCGGCGGGCACCAATCGCGGGCAGCGGGTCCGAACCCCGCACACTCTTTGTTCCTCCGCCGCCCCGCTGGATCAGTCTGCTGGGCAGCTGAGGGGCATAACGGCCCGCGCATGCGAGGGTTTCACGCATATGCGTGATGATGTCATCCGCGTATGCGCGGGTTGGAGCCGTCCAATCCACGCATGCGCGGCTGACGTCATCGTGCGCGTCAGCCGCCGTTACCCTTGGCGCGCGGGCTTAGCGAAGTTCGCTAAGCCTGCGATGCCGAGGTTCACGGGGCCCCGCTGCTAGCCCCGACCGGGGAGCAGAATCGGGTCCCGGGAGGGGGCGCGGAGGCTGCTGTGAAACACGGCCAGTTTCACGGCAGCTTTCACGACTCTCCGCATTTGCGGAGAATCGCACCCCTGGTTTGTCCCTCAGGTGGAGTACTTGGTACAATTTCAGGCATCACACCTTAGGAATGATGTCAAGACCTTGGTGAATGTACACAGATATACCAGCAAGATCCTAGACATGAGGGACTTCAGTCATGCCTGAGGTTGGAGAAGCTGAAATTATTCTTCTTAAAGCAGAGAAAGTTAATGTTAGATCTAGCAGAATTATTCAGAATTATGAGGGCTTTTGGCAGAGCAAGTAGGAAGAAACCATTTCCCCTGGCAAGTGGATTAGCAACTAAATGTCATAGATTTAAAATAATTGGCAAAGAACTCAGTGAAACAAGGAGAAATGTCTTCACGCAGGATTGTTAAGGTCTGGAATGCAATACCTGAAAGAATGGTACAATCAGATTCCTTAGCAACTTTCAAAAGGCAATTAGACAGGTACATGAATAAGATTAATTTGTAGTGTCATGGGGGAAAAGTACTAGGCTGTGGAATTAATTTGGACCGCTCTTGCATGATGGGTCTTTTTGTATGCTGGAAGATTTTGTCATTCTAAAACTTGAATTATATGCAATTTACACATTATAACTTAGAAATTAGTGCTGACGATAAAGACAAATCACATTTAACCGTGGTACTTTTGATGCACTTGAGGCCAAGAAAACTTTCAGTGTAATGGCTGAATGTTGAGAAAGTAAGTGTTGTAGCTGAATATTGAAGTTGTCAGTGCTTAGTCTATAGTTTTTATTTTTATTGGTCATTGTTCTTTGGACCTTACGGCATCATAAGAGGTGCATAAAATAACTATTTCAAGTGAAAACTAGAGGTATAAAAGACATGATTCATTCTTGTAGACATTGACAGTAAAGATTTCAAATAGAAATCTTGATTTATAAAAAGTGACAAAAAAAATCAAGAGAGTTTATAGGTAAGCCAACCTTACATCCAGGAGAGGAAATGTACCAGAAAGTGCTCTGAAGGAATAAATGATGGAAATGCACAAATGTAGGAGAAAGTCGACAATGCTTTCGGGATGGAGATTTTTTTTAGATTTGATTTGATTTATTATCACATGTACGAAGTACAGTGAAAAGTAATTTTCTGCGGCCGAGGGAATGTACACAGTACGTACATAGCAGACAAAAAGAATAATCAATAGAGTACATTGACAAATGGTACATCGACAAACAGTGATTGGTTACAGTGCGGAACAAGGGGCCAAACAAAGCAAATTCATGAGCAAGTGTAGCATAGGGTGTCGTGTACAGTGTTCTTACAGGGAACAGATCAGTCTGAGGGGAAGTCGTTGAGGAGTCTTGTAGCTGTGGGAAGAAGCTATTCCTCTGTCTGGATGTGCATGTCTTCAGACTTCTGATGGAAGGGTCTTGAAGAAGGCGAAGCCTGGATTGGAGGGGTCTCTGATCATGCTGTCTGCCTTCCTGAGGCAGCGGGAGGTGTATACAGAATCAATGTGAGGGTGACAAGCTTGTGTGGTGCGTTGGGCTGAGTTCACCAAACTCTGCAGTTTCTTGTGATCTTAGGCCGAGGCAAGCTATGATGCAGTTGGATAGGATGCTCTCTATGGCACATCTGTTGAAGTTTATGAGAGTCGATGCAGACATGCTAGATTTCTTTAGCTTCCGGAGGAAGTAGAGATGTTGTTGGGCTTTCCTGACTGTTGAATCAATGTGAGTGGACCACTGGTGACCTCCAGGAATTTAAAGCTATTGACTATCTCCACTTCGGAGCTATTGATGCAGATGAGGGGTTGGATAGGAAATCTCAATTTGTCTTGCTTATTTATATTTGAACAAGGCAAGTAACATTGGTAATTAGTCTGTGAAGTGTGGGAAGTATAGTGAAAGTGGAGGAGCTGAGACAAACAAAGAAAAGGGTGATTATGCATGTGGCTAGATCAGCAAGGAGAAAGGTAACTCATAAGGTGCCTCAGGGATAAGTGCTGGGCTGTTACGATTTCTAATAGGGGTAAATGACTTGGAGATGGGGGACGATGGGGTGATGGGAAGCATAATTCTCCAGATCTGAGGTGATATTAAAATGGGAGGCACTACAAACAATGGGGGATAGAGATGGTCAGATGCAAAAAGAGCTGTGAAGACTAGGCAGCTGAGTTGATGGCAGTCAAATATCATTTGTCAAGGTGTACAGCATGGAAACAGGCCCTTTAGATCAACTTGTCCATGCCGCCCAGTTTTTACCACTAAGCTAGTCTCAATTTCCCGCATTTGGCCCATATCGCTCTATACTCATCTTTCCCATATAACTGTCTAAAAGGTTTTTTAAAAGACAAACTTGTACCTGCCTCTACTATTGCCTCTGGCAGCTCGTTCCAGACACTCTCCACTCTCCGTGTGAAAAGATTGACCCTCTGGACCCTTTGGTATCTCCCCCCTCTCACCTTAAACCGATGCCTTCTAGTTTTAGAATCCCAGACCTTTGGGAAAATATGTTGACTATCTACCTTATCCATGCCCCTCATTATTTTATATACCTCTATAAAATCATTCCTAACCCTCCTATGCTCCAAGGAAAAAAGTATTCCTCATAACTCAAACCATCAAGTCCCGGTAGCATCCTACTAAATTTTTCCTGCACTTTTTATAGTTCAATAATATCCTTTCTATAATGGGGTGACCAGAACTGTACACAGTAGTGTTGCCTTTCTCATATCTTGTACAATTTCAGCAAGACGTTCCAACTCCTGTATTCAATGTTCTGACCAATGAAATCAAGCGTGGCTGATAGCCTTCTTCACCATCCTGTCCACCTGTGACTCCACTTTCAAGGAGCTAAGAACCTGTACTCCTAGATCTCTTAATCTATAACTCTCCCCAACACCCTACTGATGTGTTAGGCAGGTTGATTTGATGTGGACTGCACTTGATGCAGTGAAACTAGAAACAGACGTCTAACACTGGAGAAGATCCAACACGGTTTTATTCAACGATAGAACTAATATACATATTCAGCTGTGGGTTGACACTATACTGAACTGACTGGAGACCGTGTACTAGCCTGACCAGACTTACTAGCTACCGCATGGTGTTTGCACTGACTAGCTCGTGGACTCGGACTGTCTCAGTAGCTGGGTCCCGAGAGAGCGGGAAACCTAGTGCCCTCTGGTTTTATAGTGGTAGTGTCCTGTCTGGTGATTGGCTGCACTGTGTTGTGTGCTTACTGGTCATCCTGTATGTCAATCACTGCCTGTCTGCACGTCATTATATACATGAGTGGATATTATGACACCTACCATTAACTGACAGGTCCTGCCCCAATTCTATCTACCAAAATGCCTCACCTCGCATTTATCTAAATTGAACTACATCTGCCATTCATCAGCCCAATGGTCCAAAATCCCATTGCAATCCTGGATAACCTTCTTCACTGTCCACTATGCCACCAATCTTGGTGTCATCTGCAAATGTATTAATCATGCCTCCTAAATTCTCGTCCAAATCATTAATATAAATAACAAATAACAATGGACCCAGCACTGATCCCTGAGGCACACAGCTGGTCATAGGCCTCCAGTTTGAAAACAACCCTTTACAATCACCCTCTATCTTCTGCCGTCAAGCCAATTCTGTATCCAATTGGTTACCTCACCCTGGATGCCATGATATTTAACCTCATGCAACAACCTACCATGCAGTACTTTGTCAAAGGCCTTGCTAAAGTCCATGTAGACAACATCGACTGCACTGCCCTCACCTACCTTCTTGGTTGCCCTTTAAAAAAACTCAATCAAATTCCACTCACAAAGCCATGTTCACTGTCCCTAATCAGTCCTTGCCTCTCGAAATGTCGTAGATCCTGGGCGGAATTCTCCGCTCCCGGGAAAAATCGGGAGGGCCGTCGTGAACTCAGCCGAGATTCACGACGGCCTTGGAGGCCGCTCCTCGCCCCCTATTCTCCCCTCGCGGTGGGGCTAGGAGCGGCGCTCCGTAACTCTCGGCCGCGGGGACGGTGCGCCAAGAATGACGCGGACGGCGCGCCTAATGACGTCAGCCGTGCATGCGCAGGTTGGCCGGCTCCAACCCGCGCATGCGCGGCTGACGTCATGACGCTGACGGCACGAACCCGCGCATGCGCGGTGGCCGTCTTTCCCCTCAGCCGCCCCGCAAGACGTGGCGGCTTGATCTTGCGGGGCAGTGGAGGGGAAATAGTGCGTCTGATTTGGACGTCGGCCCGACGATCGGTGGGCACCGATCGCGGGCTTGTCCCCTCCCGAGCACAGTCGTGGTGCTCTTTCCTTCCTAGGCCACCTACGATCCCCAAACGGGCTTTTCACTCCCGTTTCACGACGGCAGCGACCAGGTGTGGTTGCCGCTGTCGTGAAACGGCCGCGAACGTCAGGCCGCTCGGCCCATCCGGGTCGGAGAATCGGCGTTCGCCGTGAAATACGGCGAGCGCCAATTCTTCCGAGCGAGGTGGGGGGGGAGAATCGCGGGGGGCGCAGGGGGGCGTGAAATTTGTCGGGGGGCCCTCCCGCGATTCTCCCACCCGGCGTGGGGAGCGGAGAATCGCGCCCCCTGTCTCTCAGAATACTTTCCAACAACTTGCCCACCACAGACGTTAGGCTCACCGGTCTGTCGTACCCAGGCTATTCCCTGCGGCCCTTTTTAACCAAGGGCCAACATTTGCTACCGTCCATTACGGCCCCTTCCCTATTTGGACCATCTATATATTGTTTCAAGAAACTCTCCTTGAACACTCCTTATTCTGCCCCATCCAAGCCTCTAGCACTAAGTGAGTCCCAGTCAGTAGAGGGGAAGTTAAAACCTCCCACCAAAACAAACTTGTTGCTTTTACGTCTTCCAAAGTCTGTCTACATTTCTGCTCCCCTATCTTCCGCTGGCTGTCGGAAGGCCTATAGTAAACCCCCAACATTGTGACTGCACCCTTTCTATTCCTGAGTGCTACCCATATTGCCTCACTGCATGAGACCTCCGAGTTGTCCTCCCTCAGTACAGCTGTGATATTCTCCTGAACCAGTAATGCAACTCCCCCACCCATTTTACATCCCCCTCTATCCCGCCTGAAGTGCCCTGCTGCATAAGGGAGTTTATTGAACTCTTTAAATAAAGAGAGATAGCTTCAACTCATTCACTCTGACCAGCACAAGGAGTGCAAGATATTCTGGCTTCTCCAGAGTGCAGTGTTCTATGGACCGCATGCATATTACTTTGCATGTACCTCATTTTGCATCAAGTTGTATCATTTATCTGAACCAAAATGGATTCTACTTCCACAAAGTAAAATTGCTGCGTGACTATATAAAGAGAACCATGTAGATCAATATCAGGTATCCTGGCAGCAGCTCAATGCATTCAGTCTGAAGCAGCCCACTGTGTCAGCATTATTTCAATTATCATGGCAAAATAAAAGCTGGTTCCTGGGTGGTATGGATTTTAAGGTTTGGGAGTCACACATTACCCAAAAGAGGTGGTTGAGAACTCCTCAGTGATTTTAAAGTAGTTTATTAAGTTAGTTAAGAAGCAAATCCTTAGATGCTATGCACAAGCATATGATACAAAAAAGCTCAGAAAAGCATTACCATGCATGACAGTTAAGAATGGTTTCTTGATCCTAGAGAATGTACAGAGTGTGCTGATCCCAGTAGCTTGTAGTAGCAGCATTCTGCTCTCCAAACAAAATGTGAGGGAACTCTTCCCCCAGTCTTCCTGCATCTACTCCATCTTCCTTGCTCTTTCTCCATCTAAAGAAGCCGACTAACGAAGATTGCCGCCTGCCTCTGAGCACCCACTTATATACTTTATGGCTGGGGCTGGTGGTTTACCTCATGCCAATCACTTGCTCAGGCCCTTCTAACCAATGAATATCAGCTAAATACCTAAGGTGTCATAATGGTCATCTCCCCTTGCCGATTGCTTTAGCTCAAGGTCACAATTTTGTTTACCTCATGCTGAGGGCCATTTGCCAGCCCTCACCAGTTACTTGGATAAAGAAAAGGCATCAGAAGGCGCTGTGCCATCAGTTCAGGAATGTTTACATCACTGATTTTCTTCAGTCTTGGCAGCCAAGAAGGGAATAACTGAAAGCATGCAACCTTCTGCTCAGGACTCCTGGGTCACTTGGTTGGAATTCCTGCCTTAGACAGCTGCTAGCCAATAGGCTTGGCTGTCAACTCTCTCTCCCTGCAGCAACATGGCTGGGCAGGAAAGGGTCTTTAAGTGGCCACTTGGAGTCTCAATTGGGGCAAAGCAGGGCTTCCTATCGAAGACCTTGCCCACCCCAGCTTAAAATTGTTGCGTGATCTGCGTGGGCAGGAACCCGGAGGGAATCCCATCCCTTTAATTTCATGCTCCACTCCTCCCACGCCCGCCACCACCATTACTTATATAAACCCACCTGTTGGGGAGTGTGGCATTCTGGCCCATTTCTTACAGTGACAAGGGTTATTTACTGATTTCAGGACTCATAACTGGTAAATAACCCAAGCTCACGAGCATAGCAGGTATACAGTGAGAAACTAGATAAAACAGACCAATGGTATCCTGAAACATGACTTGATGGCCTGCATGCATCTGGAGGAGCCTTATAGTACTTGGCTGGTTGGGTCTGACAGTTTTTGGTGACATACTGAATAATGCACAACCTTACTATCTTCAGGAAACAGACCATGTCACCACCTAACAAGCAAGAAGCTGAAGGAACAGGAGCCCCAGAAGCAGAAATGGAGGAAGAGAGGACAAGCAAAGAAGGATGTAACCTAGACTGCCCCTTTCTGCAGTAGCTATATGTGAAGAACTAACCAGCTGTACCACGCCGGGTGGGAGAATCGCGGGAGGGCCGGGCAACTCATTTCACGCCCCCCCCCCGGCGCCCTCTGTGATTCTCCCACCCCCCATTCGGATGAATCGCCGCTCGCCGTTTTTCACGGCGACTGGCGATTCTCCGACCCGGATGAGCCGAGCGACCTGCCGTTCGCGACCGTTTCACGATGGCGACAACCACACCCGGTCGCTGCCGTCGTGAACATGGCTGCCAAAGGCCCGTTTGAAGCTTGTGGGGGGGTGGAGAGGGGAGTGAGTACCACGGCCGTGCTCGGGAGGGGACTGGCCCGCGATCGGTGCCCACCGATCGTCGGGCCGGCGTCTCAAAGGGACGCACTCTTTCCCCTCCGCCGCCCCGCAAGATCAAGCCGCCACATCTTGCGGGGCAGCGGAGGGGAAGACGGCCACCGTGCATGCGCGGGTTTGAGCCGTCAGCCGTCGTGACGTCAGCCTCACTTGCGCGGGTTGGAGCCGGCCAACCTGCGCATGCGCGGCTGACGTCACATAGGCGCCGTTGTCGTGTCATTCTCGGCGCGCCGGCTTGGCCCGGCGGCCGAGAATAACGGAGCCCTGCTCTTAGCCCCCCGGGTGGGGGTGAATACGGTGAGAGGAGCGGCCTCCGAGGCCGTTGTGAAACTCGGCCGAGTTCACGATGGCCTTCCCGCTTTTTCCCGGGAGCAGAGAATTCCGCCCCTCATCCCTGATTCCCTATTTATCAACAACGCCAGATTCCTTACCTACCATCTATTGCTGATCATCATATTCGTCTTTTGCAGTGCAATGGGCAAAAAGAACAAATATGATGTTGATGTGTCAGTGATGTAAAGTAGTCGTCTTATACATGAGGCAAAAAAAATCCCAAAGTATACATTCTAACCCACATATATAAATTAAGCCATATTACATGCAAAAATGAACTTTGTGAATTCCCTTAATGCCAGTCTTCTGTGTGTGCTGTGATGCTATCAGATGCTATCCTGGTGCTCTGGCTGATGGAAGGCTGCTGTCTTTCAGTGGGGGAGATTGCAGATGGCCTTGGAGGACAGCGCCCGACAGTTCTTGGGCCGAGGTCTTGGCTTTGGATTGCACCATCTCAGATGGAGAGCAGCTGGTCCAGTTCCTGCTGTGCTCTGCGATATCCAATTTGATTGAGGAAATCTGAGACAGAAAGATGTATGAAATGGACCTAACATCAGTTTTAGATGGTGCCTATGGATGCCAGTGAGAACGATGTGGGCTGTGATTCTAATTTATTCCCTCAGTCTTCTGTCACTCTCCTTTAATAGTTAAACCTGATACAAAAGATTTATTCAAATCTTATATATTATGCAGTCATTTGAATAGCATATTAAAATGTTATGATAATTTTTCCCAAAAGTGTCAGTATCTGCTGAAGCAGCAAAAATGCCTTTTGTCATGAGTCAACCAATTTTACCATCTATTGATTTTCGCTTTCATTCCCTTTCCCTCATACACGTGTGCATGTTAAAGAGTCCCTTTCGGAGTCAGCAGAATGATTTCCCAGAACAGACTAAATAGCATTTGAAACTAATTATGTCTCAAGTTGATATCTGATGCCACTGTTGTATAAACGTAAAAGCAATTAAGAAGGTGTGCTGTTCTATCCCCAATCAGATTCACTCAACTGTAGCATTCCTTATTATGTATCATTATGAATTAAACTCACAGAGAAAAAAAACAAAGTGCTTTGTTAGATCTTTTATTGCACTGGGCTATTAATCATGATGCACAACCAGTTACACACGGTGCAATTCAAAAGGAAAGTAGTACAAAGGAATCCAGTTCAACATTGCGCAGGATAGTGTTATTTAAACATTCTTGTCTGACAAATTTCTGCAACAAGCGAAGTAATACATCTTCAAATCCCTTTTGTGAGTTCAATGTTTAATTTGTTGTTATTCGAAAACAAAGGAAATGCTGCCCTGAGTTCAGTCATGAAGCCTTACATGAATTGCTAATCTTATCTCAACCTTCCAGCCATGTGTTAACAGCGTAATGAAATATTGCACAATATGCAGTAAAGTAGAATAATCAAGTTCATTAAGCTAATAAAAGGATAAATTAGACGTGTCATATGAATCTGCGGGATTGTTGGTAGATTTGCAAGGGGGCTGTCTTCTTCATGATTTTATGAAATGCGTAAACTATACATTATTTCCTTCCTCATTAATCAAACAAATGCTTCGCTGTCATACATTCAGCCATTCCCCAACACAAAATGTGTTAATTGATGAGATTTAAAGTTACTTCCAAAGTGCTTTACTTGCTCAGGTTTATCAGAAAACCCACACTGATGAAAGGTTATTGACCTGAAGGCGTTGGGTGGGATTGTGCCACTCTACTGCGCCCGACATGTGTCAAGGCGCATGGGTGAATTGCGGGAGAGCCCCAAATCAGGCTCTGCGGGGGCAGATTGTAAGTCACTTGACTCGATTCGCCCGGCACGATGTGGAGCTCACCCTCGCTGGGCGAGATCCATTTCTACATATTTAAAGGAGCCTAATGCTTCATTTAAATACCTGGGCGCTGGTTTCACCCAGTACCCGGGACTCAACAGCTGAGTTGGCGAGACCTCGCCAGGGCACCGTTTAGTATTGGTCCACACAAACGTGGACCAGGCACAGCAACACCTCTTGGGGTCTCCCAGACTATTGGAGACCCTGTGATGGTCAGGGACAGGGTAGGATGGTACCCTGGCATTCCTGCTGGCATCTGGGCACCAAGTGTGTCAGGGCCACTGCCAGGGTGCCAGGTTAGCAGTGCCAGAGAGACCTGGTTGGCAATGCCAGGGGTCAGGCCCGGGCGGGGGGGGGGGGGGGGGGGGGCTTGCCAATTGGAAGGGGAGGGGTGAAGGGGGATTCTCAATGGCCATGACAAGGTTAGGGTGGTGGGGGGGGGGGGGGGGGGGGGGGGGACTCCCAGAGGAACAAAAATGGCAAAGTGCCGTTGAATAGTAGGGTGTATCTGGGCGCTGCATCTGCTGAGAAACACCCCGTTAAACCCGCTGTTATAACCTGCCTGAATACTATTGCTTGGGGACTACTGGGTATCCCATAACTCTTTGGGAGTATGAGCTCCCCCAATGAGGGGGCGTAGGCGGGGAAATAATTAGGAGTATCACCTGCATAAATAGAGCTGGCCAGTGTGGTATCAGCTAGAGGAGTGAAGCAGTGGTGAAGTAGCATTGCTGCCTATATAGTTATAAATAAAGTTATTTTCTTTTAACTCACGAAACTGTTGACGAGGATTGAAGTTGAACAATTACCTACGCTGCTGAAGCCACCTCCTTGGAGTTTTGCTGGAGACAGGTTGGCCTTTTTTTCCTGTTGCACTAGGCCGCTTTATGAATGTTTGATCTCTTTGATGCTGCGCTGGAAAGTTGGAATCAGCACGCACAATGGATTCGTTACTACGTCCCGGTGAATAACATCACTGTAAACGAACGGCAGATGGTCATTTTGCTCACCGCCTGTGGCGCACATTCATTTGGGGTGATAAAAAGACATTCATTCCCAGCCGCACCTGATAGCAAAACGTTTGATGAACTTGTGACCTTGGTGGGGCGACATTTTAACCCAACCCAGTCCACGAAAGTCCAGAGTTAACCGTTTAACACCACAGGGAGGACCCCCGGAGAATCCCTCACTGAGCTTTTATCCAGGCTATTCAGGATTGCACAGTACTGTGACTATGGTGACACTTAGTCACAAATGTTACGAGACCGTTTGGCTTGCGGCATCAACAACGCGGCAACCCAGAAGAAATTGTTAGCCGAACCGACATTGACTTTTCAACAGGCCATTCAAATAGCGTTGTCCCAAGAGAGTGCAGAACAGGGAGTGCAGGAGCTACAGGGAATGAAGGTACAAGCCTTGGGGTGCAACCCCTTCCATCCAAAAGCACCTCCCCGCACCCCTGCTGTACCTTGGGCGGGGCGTGTCAGTGGCCATCGGACATTCCTCCCCGAACCAATACTTTTCCAGAAACGATGGACGAGGAACTATGTCAGTGTCGGACTTGTGGGTGCCGACCTTGTCGCAGACACCGCTCCTGGGGATGCCAGAAGCGCCGTCGTTCTGACAGAAGCCCAGGGGCCATATGTTCCATTTGAATGAGCCTGAGGGTACATCTTCCATGGATGTGGAGATGGAGGATGACTGCCTGCAGCTGCATTGGTTGGCAGAACCCCAAGTGGCCCCCATTAAAGTGATGGTACAGGTTAATGATCACCCACTTGAGATGGAGTTTGACATTGATGCAGCGGTCTCCGTAATTGGCCAGAAGACATTTGGCCACATCATGTCCTTACATTTGACCCTTTCATTGACCGATACACAAGCCAGATTAGCCACCTATATGGGGGAACCATTGGACCTTGCTGGGACTACGATGACCCCTGTTGCTTATGGATGTCAGGAGGGGCGTTTCCTGCTTATCATGGTTGGGTCAGGATTGGTTGGGCCATTTTCTGCTGCAATGGCCGTAGCCCATATTCAGGTTGACCCAAAGCCACACTGTGCTATTTACGTGAGAGCCCAGTGCCTTACGCTTTGCTCGAGAAGGTAGCAGCGTAGTTGACTTGTTTGGTGTTCCTGGGTATTATCAGGCCCTTCCATTCCGCCGACTGTGAAGCACCTGTCGTACCAGTAATGAAGCCAGATGCCACGGTTCACTTGTGCGGCGACTATAAACTGACAGTGAATACAGCTTGCCGGCTCAACCGATATCCAATGCCCCACATAGAATACCTCTACGCAAAGCTCACAGACGGACTCTCATTCACAAAATTGGATACCTATAGTTGGAACTGGACCCTGCCACCCAGCCATATGTTACTATCAATACGCACAGTAGCCTGTATGAGTGTACATGGTTGCCCTTTGGAGTGCCCTCTGCCTGCGGTATTTTTCAAGGTGTCATGGAAAACATCTTGAGGGATTTGCCACATGTCGCTGTTTACTTAGATGATGTTTTGATTACGGAAGCTTTGGAGCAGGAACATTTGGATAATTTGGAGGCTGTGCTTTGATGCACGATCAATTGCACAAAGACGAGAGTTGAATACAACTGAGGCTTTATTGCTCTAAGATGTGTGGCCTCCTACAGCAGCTGGTGAAATGGCTACAGCATGAAGGACACACACATTTATACTTCGCCTATTGGGCGGAGCCAGCAGGCAGGGACCACCGACGTACCTGTAGTACAGGTCTGACTAGACATCACCTAATTTGGTGCAACAGTGGTTGACCACATGCTTAAACTCTCCTCGGAGACTGGAGTCCGTTTACATTGTGCAAAGTGTGTCTTTCAGGCAAAGGAAGTGGTCTACCTGGGTTATCAGGTGGACCGCGAAGGTTTGCACCCCGTCGCGGAGAGGGTGCGTGCAATCCAACAGGTCCCCGCCCCGACTGACACTTCGAATATTCGTTCTTTTCGCGGCCTAGTAAACTATTACGGGACGTTTCTCCACAATCAGGCAACTATGCTGGCCCCGTGGCACCTTCTATTGAAGAAGAATCGCACCTGGCTTTGGGGTCAGCCGTAAGAAACCGCTTTTCACCGGGTGAAGTAACAATTGTCATCATCCGGGTTACTAACTGACTGTGATCCTGCAAAGCCTTTGCTCATCATGTGTGATGTATCCCCATATGGTGCTGGGGCCGTCCTGTCCCACAAGATGGGGAATGGAGCTGAGTGGCCGATAGCTTTCAGCTCCTGCACATTGACTGCAGCGGAAAAGAAGATTGAGAAGGAGGGCCTGGTGGTGGTTTTTGCAGTGAAACACTGCCACCAATATGCTTCTGGCTGTCACTTCACTCTCATGACCGATCATAAGCTGCTGCTTGGACTTTTCAGAGGGGATAAGACGATTCCGCCCATTGCTTCCGCGAGGATCTAACGCTGGGCTTTCCTTCTCGCTGCCTACAAGTATTCTCTGGAGCATAAACTAGGGACCCAGATAGCGAATGCCAACGCATTGGGCTGATTGTCTTTGTTGATTGGCTCCTCGTCAACCCTCATGATAGGTGAGGTGGTTGCAACCCTAGATTGATGCCCAGCTTGCTGTAAAATGAGTCCAGCGCCCTCCTTTGCCAGGGTCTTTGGTGGATTCCTCAGACTTTCTGGGGGAAGGGATGCTATGACCTGCCTGAATACTATTGGATGGGGACTATATGTCTCTTAGGCAGCACGAGCTCGCCCAATAAGCGGCCGGGGGGGGGGGGGGGGGGGGGGGTAATCATTAGCTGTTTCACCAGCCAGTGTGGTACCAGCTGGAGGAGAAGCAGTGTTGAAGTACTACTACTGATGTATAATTGTAATTGTAATATATAATTGTATAATATGTAATTGTAAATAAAGTTATTTTCTTTTGATTCTACAAACCCGTGCTGGATTCTTAATGGCTCACAAAACCCAAAAGTGGACTTTAATATTTGACCTGAATTGCTCCCATTAACTCTGTTTCTTTCCACAGATGCTGCCAGACCTGCTGAGTATTCCTAATGTTTTCTGTTTATATTTCAGATTTATGTTTTTAGAAAATAGGCTTTACAGTTGGGTCTTTGTTTAATCTACTAAAACTAGAGTTCAAAGAGAGTAATTTAAGGAATATTAATTGCAAGATTATAATGCAAGAATGGCAATGGATGTTTATGCAAAGGAAAAGGAAAGGTTATGATTCATGCAGGACATGATTAAAAACAGATGGCTCTTAAAAACACAAGTCCTTTACCTTCAGAGTATGGGAGGAAATACATGAAACAAAACAAAAATGGGATAAAGTTTAACAGCGTGTAAGGACCAGCCTGCTGACAGAATTATACAGTTTGTAAGAATTTATAATGGAGAGCTTTGTCTAACCAGTCAAGCAAACCCTTTCAGCAAACATTTTAAAGAAGTGGTTCTGTATTAATTAATATTATTAAACCTTGAGAAGGTGATTTTCTAATTTGTAAGCATTGAACATTTTAAAGCAGTGTTTTGCTGATAAATAACTCTGCCATCGTACATTTGAATTTATCACTTCCAATTAATATTAACATGGTAAGAAATGAAATTGACTGAAGGTCAAATGCACATTGTGACCCAGAAAAACATTCAGGCTGATTTAAACTCTGACAATCTGATGGGACTGATGGACTGTTAAATCAGTGGTGGACTAATAAGAACAGAGGAAGTAGGAAATAGAGTAGGCCGTGTGACTTTACAATCCTGCTCCACCATTCAGTACAATCATGGCTGACCTTCTGTCTCAACTGCACTTCCCTACCTGCACCCTTGTTCCTTGATTCCATACGAGGCCAGGAATCTGTCTATCTTAGCCTTAAATATACTCAACAAAAGACTATCCACAACCTCTGGGGTAAAGAATTCCAAAGATTCATAACCTTTAGGGTGAAGAAATCTCTCCCCACCCGAGTCCTAAATTATTGGCCCCTTATCCGAAGGTTGTGTCCCAGTCACGGGGCACCTCTCAGTATCTACTCGATCGAGTCTCTTCAAGATTCATTGGCGGTGTTTTATGCTCTCACCATGGCAAGTTTGGAGGTCGGAAAGGGCATTGAATTGTGCGTGATGGTATCTTCCCACATCCACCTTGATTAAGTCAGAGGTGTGACGGCCTGTGGACAGCCTTCCTGCCCACTGCTATTTAAGGCAATTAAGGGGCAATTACTGACCAATTAAAGGCCTCTTTGATGTACCATCAATTGAACGCGAGATGAGTTGCTGGACAAAAGTATGGCTTTAATCAGCTAGATGTTAGCCCTGCGGTCGTTTACAGTATATGGACGACCGCCGGGAGTACTGGGTATTTATAACTCAGCCTCTCGACCAATCGGGGAGCCGTCACTTGACTGGTCTCAACAAACCGGTCGAGAGGCACATGACCAACCAGGGCAAATGGTAAGCCGGTGTTCTGCACCAATGGCAGGCAGCTATGCTAATCATACCACCACATTCACCCCTTGTGGAGAAGGAAGCTGGGGGGGGGGGGGGGGTGTCAACGAGAGCTGGGGGGTGGGGGAGAACTGGTGGTATGAGTAGTAATGAGAGAAGGAAAAAAAATGTATCCTTGGCATCCCACTGGCCCAGACATTTAACAACCGTACATAGTGTCCATACAAGGTCCATGGTGGTGTTGAAAGTTAAATGGACTCGATCAGCCTTTTTGTTGCCCGTGACGTCCTGGCAGACCGCCGCAGTGGAGTTGGTGACGCTGGTTCAGCCGATGGTGGTAGTTCAGCTGATGTCCTGGACTCCGGGAGCGATGGTCCTTGAACTGTCTCCGTAACCCGGGCTGGTGGTGGAGACGCCATGGATGGGGGAGGGGTGGCCTGGGTGGGCCGCTGGGGGAAAAAGAACAGGGGGGGGGTCTGTGGTGAAGGGGGGAGGGCCGCATGTCGGCGGGTGTCAGGTCCCGGAGGGAGACCGTGTCCTGCCAACCGTCGGGGTACTCCACGTACGCATACTGCGGGTTAGCGTGGAGTAACTGGACTTGTTCCACCAACGGGTCGGACTTGTGCACCCGCATATGCTTCTGGAGGAAGATGGGTCCGGGGGTGGCCAGCCACGTCGGGAGAGGGGATCCGGAGGACAACTTCCTGGGGAAAACAAGAAGGCGTTCATGAGGTGTCTGATTTGTTGTGGTACAGAGAAGGGAGCGGATAGAATGTAGGGCATCGGGGATAACCTCTTGCCATCGGGAAATAGGGAGATCTCTGGACCGGAGGGCCAGTAGTACGGTCTTCCAGATGGTGCCATTCTCCCGCTTGACTTGTCCGTTACCCCGGGGGTTATAGCTGGTCGTCCTGCTAGAGGCAATGCCCCTGTTGAGCAAGAATTGACGCAGCTCGTCGCTCAGAAAGGAGGACCCCCGATCGCTATGTATGTACGCGGGGTAGCTGAACAGGGAGAAGATGGAGAGGAGGGCCTTAATGACGGTCGATGTGGTTAAGTTGGGGCAGGGAATGGCGAAGGGGAAGCGGGAGTATTCATTGATCACCGTCAGGAAGTAAATGTTGTGGTTGCTAGAGGGAAGGGGCCCCTTGAAGTCAATGCTGAGACGTTCGAAGGGGCGGGATGCTTTGATCAGATGCGCGCGCTCGGGGCGGTAGAAGTGCGGTTTGCACTCTGCGCAGATGTGGCAGTCACGGGTTACTATCCTGACTTCCTTGATGGAGTAGGGCAGGTTGCGGGTCTTTATGAAATGATAGAAGTAGGTCACTCCTGGATGGCAGAGGTCCGCGTGGAGGGAGCAGAGGCAGTCTATCTGCGCGCTGGCGCAGGTACCGTGGGACAGGGCATCAGGAGGCTCATTGAGCTTCCCAGGACGATACAAGATATCGTAGTTGTACGTGGACAACTCGATCCGCCACCGCAAGATCTTGTCGTTCTTAACCTTGCCCCTCTGTGCATTATCGAACATGAAGGCCACTGACCGTTGGTCTGTGAGGAGGGTAAACTTCCTGCCGGCCAAATAGTGCCTCCAATGTCGTACAGCTTCGACTATGGCCTGGGCTTCCTTTTCCACTGAGGCATGGCGGAGTTCGGAAGCCTGGAGGGTTCTGGAGAAGAAGGCCACGGATTTGCCCGCTTGGTTCAGGGTGGCCACCAGAGCAACTTCTGATGCGTCGCTCTCGACCGGGAAGGTGAGAGACCCGTCGATGGCGCGCATCGTGGCCTTTGCGATGTCCGCTTTGATGCGGCTAAAGGCCTGGCAGGCCTCTGACGACGGCGGGAAGGTCATGGACTGAATGAGGGGACGGGCCTTGTCGGCGTAATTGGGAACCCATTGGGCGTAGTAAGCGAAGAAACCCAGGCAGTGTTTAAGGGATTTGAGGGTATTGGGGAGAGGGAGTTCCATCAGGGGGCGCATGCGTTCGGGGTCGGGGCCTATCACTCCGTTACGCACTACGTAGCCGAGGATGGCTAGACGGACGGTGCTAAACACGCACTTATCCTTATTGTAAGTTAGGTTAAGGAGTTTTGTGGTTTGGAGGAATTCTCGGAGGTTGATGCCATGGTCCTGCTGGTCGTGGCCACAGATGGTGACATTATCGAGGTACGGGAAGGTAGCCTGTAATCCGTACTTGTCGACCATTCGGTCCATCTCCCGTTGGAAGACCGAGACCCCATTTGTGACACCGAATGGAACCCTGAGGAAGTGGTAGAGGCATCCATCAGCCTCGAACGCGGTGTACTTGCGGTCAGTTGCGCGGATGGGGAGCTGGTGATAAGCGGACTTGAGGTCCACAGTGGAGAAAACTTTGTATTTCGCAATCTCGTTTACCATGGCGGAAATACGGGGGAGAGGATACGCGTCCAGTTGCGTAAACCGGTTGATGGTCTGGCGGCAGTTGGTGACCATCCGGTTTTTCTCCCCAGTCCGGACCACCAGCACTTGGGCTCGCCAGGGACTGTTGCTGGCCTCGATGACCCCTTCCTTCAGCAACCTCTGGACCTCGGACCTGATGAAGGTCCGGTCCTGGGTGCTGTACCGTCTGCTCCGGGTCGCGACGGGTTTGCAATCGGGGGTGAGATTAGCAAACAAGGAGGGAGGGTCCACTTTGAGGGACGCGAGGCTGCAGACAGTGAGGGGGGGTATAGGGCCGCCGAATTGGAAGGTCAAGCTCTGCAGGTTGCACTGGAAGTCCAGTCCTAGGAGTGCCGGTGCGCAAAGGTCGAGGAGGATAAGGAGTTTATAATTTTTAAAGACCTTCCCTTGGACCGTGAGGTCCGCGATGCAGCACCCGGTGATGCGGACGGAGTGCGAACCTGAGGCTAACCCGATTTTGTGTTTTGCAGGGTGGACAGGGAGCGCGTAGCGTCTTACCGTGTCAGGGTGTACGAAGCTTTCCGTGCTCCCGGAGTCCAGCAGGCAGCCCATCTCGTGCCCGTTGAGGTGGATTAGCGTCGTCGTCTTAGAGAGCGTGCGTGGACGTGACTGGTCGAGCTGAATGGCCGCGAGCTGTGGAGAAGATCCATCGTTGTAGTCGTCGTCGGCCGAGTAGGTGCTGGCAGGACCTTGTGTGCCAGTCCAGGATGGCGGCGCCCAGGATCCGCACGTGGAGTCGGGGTCCCAAGATGGCGGAGCCCAGGACCCGCACGTGGAGTCGGGGCCCCAAGATGGCGGCGCCCAGGATCCGCACGTGGCATCCGGGGCCCAAGATGGTGGTGCCCGCAGGACCCTCGTGGTTGCTGGGGGCAGGGTTAGCGGTGCCGGCGGGCCGATTGGAGCGGCTGAGAGTGGGGGCAGAGAGGCGTGCAGGCCAGGCGCAGGGGCCCGGGGGTGGGGGGGGGGGAGAGATTGGCGCGGTGCGCTGGAAGGGCCCGGAAGGGCCCGGAGGAGGAGGAGAGGCGCGCAGGCCAGGCGCAGGGGCCCAGGGGTTGGGGGGGGGGGGGGGGAGAGATTGGCGCGGTGCGCTGGAAGGGCCCGGAGGAGGAGATCCCCGATCGCTGCGTGGCACAGCAGCGGCCGATTTGGCCTGGCAGACCGATGAAAAATGGCCCTTCTTCCCGCAGCTCTTACAAAGGGCAGAGCGGGCCGGGCAGCGCGGGCGAGGGTGTTTGGCGAACCCACAGAAACAGCAGCGGGGCCCTGCGGACTTGTCGGGGCTCTCCAGGGAAGTGGAGAGAGTCCGTGCCTCAGTTAGGCTGAGGGCGCCTTTTTCCAGCATCCGCTGGCGGATAGCGGCGGACTGCATCCCAGCCACGTAAGCATCTCTGATCAAAAGTTCCATGTGCTCCGTGGCTGAAACTTGGAGGCAGGCGCAATTATCCCCAGGACAGCGAGGGCCCGGTAAAAATCGTCTAAGGACTCACCGGGAAGCTGTTGTCTGGTAGCCAGCAGATGTCGGGCGAACACTCGGTTTACCGGCTTAAGAAAGTGTCCTTTTAGCGTATCCATGGCCGCGTCGTAATCTTTTTCTTCTCCTATCATCGCGTAGGCCGCCATGCCCATGCTGGAATGGAGAATATGAAGCTTCTGTGCCATGGTGGGGGGGCTGCTTGCGGACTCCAGGTAGCCATCGAAACACGCCAGCCAATGCTTGAAGATTTCCGATGCGTTCTGTGTTTGCGCGCTGATGCGGAGGCATTCGGGCTTGATCCGGAGCTCCATCTTCAAATTTCTAGCTGATTAAATTGATGTACCATCAATTGAACGCGAGACGAGTTGCTGGACAAAAGTATGGCTTTAATCAGCTAGATGTTAGCCCTGCGGTCGATTACAGTATATGGACGACCGCCGGGAGTACTGGGTATTTATACCCCGCCCTGGAGGCGGGGTTAACTCAGCCTCTCGACCAATCGAGGAGCCGTCACATGACTGGTCTCAACCAACCGGTCGAGAGGCACATGACTGACCAGGGCCAATGGTAAGCCGGTGTTCTGCACCAATGGCAGGCAGCTATGCTAATCATACCACCACACTCTTCCCAGGTCTTCAGGTATTGACCGAGTGGTGGGCCAGCCTGTTTCCACGTAGGCTGCACAACATGTAAACCTATGCAGATTGTGGTTTTGTAGCGGGTGTTCCTCATTCACTGGAATTTAGTGCCTGATTGAGAGACAGGCATGGGAAAGGGGACCCACTTTGAGCTACCCCATGCCCTTGCTGTTGGCTTCCCTCTGGCTCCCTTTCCCTTGACTTCCATCCCACCAAACCCCTCCTGTCAGCACTTACCTCTGGGCTGTTTCGCTCCGTAATCTTGGGCTTCCAATAGGTACTATTCCGGCACCAATGTCCTGGTGGCAAACAAGCTGCTGGCCTTTGATTGGCTAGCAGCTGTTGGCAGGAAAGACATCCCACCCCTGGAGTCCTACTCCTGTGGGAGGACCAGTGGTGGCCAATTAATTGCACGATTGGCTCATAATTCCCAAAAGAAGACAACATGAGTCTCTCACAGTCTGGAGACCATGATGTGGAGATGCCGGCGTTGGACTAGGGTGAGCACAGTAAGAAGTCTTACAACACCAGTTTAAAGTCCAACAGGATTGTTTCAAACACTAGCTTTCGGAGCACTGCTCCTTCCTCAGGTGCTCCTTCCTCATTCACCTGTGGAAGGAGCAGTGCTCCGTAAGCTAGTGTTTGAAACAATCCTGTTGCTCTTAAAACTGGTGTTGTAAGACTTCTTACAGTCTGGAGAGCCAGTGACCACGGAATCACAGAATTTACAGTGCAGAAGGCGGCCATTCGGCTCATCGAGTCTGCACTGGCCCTTGGAAGTAGCGCCCATGCCTCCACCCTATCCCAGTAACCCCAGCTCACTGTTTTTTGGACATTAAGACACTAAATTAGACACTACTTTATCATGGCCAATCCACCTAACCTGCACATCTTTGGACTGTGGGGGGAAACTGGAGCACCCGGAGGAAACCCACGCACACACGGGGAGGACGTGCAGACTCCGCACAGACAGTGACCCAAGCCGGAATCGAACCTGGCACCCTGGCGCTCTGAAGCAGCCGTGCTAACCACTATGCTACCGTGCTTACCTCCATCATCTCCATAAAATACTTCTCTGCATGTTTCAATGAGATCACCACTCATTCTTTTAAACTTCAGAGAGTGCAGGCCCAGTTTACATACCCTCTCAACATTGGTCAATATAGGTCATAGATCAATGTACTTCATTGACTTCAGGAAACGAAGTGTAGTACAAGCCCCTGTCTGTATCAATGGTGCCGAGGTGGAGAATGCTGACAGTTTCAAATTCTTAGGTGTAAACACCACCAAAACCCAAGTCGATGCTATGTTCAAGAAAGCACAAAGTGTCTATGCTTCCTCAGGAAATTAAGGAAATTCGGCATGTCCATCAATTCGGGTGTGCCAGGATGAAGGTGTCGTGCACACGGCGGGTATCAGGCGCAGACGTTCATGATGCTTTTCTGATGGTCACATATCAGCTGTACGTTCATCGAGTGGAACCCCTTTCAGTTTATGTAGAGCAGCCTGTCATCTGCAGGTGCTCGTAGGGGGACATGCATCCCATTGATCACCCCCTGGATCCGGAGCATAGTGGTGATGGCGGTGAACCCCGATGCCCGGGCAACCAGGTGAGCTAGGTCCACATTGAAATGAATTTATTGTGCCGACTGGGCACATCGGGCCTCTGTGACGGCGCTGATACACCTGTGCATCGAGGTCTGCGAGATCCTGGACAGGTCCCAATTCGGCGCCTGGAAGGACCCCATCGCATAAATGTTCAGGCTGACTGTCACCTTGATGGCCACCGGGAGTGGGTGTCCTCCTCCACACCCCCACGGTACCAGGTGTGCCATGATCTGGCAGATATGTAGCTCTGTCACCCTGCTCACCCGGAATCTTCGACGACATGCTCGGTCTGGTAGGTCTTCGAACGACAAGCGGTGACTCTACACACGAGGCCTCATCCGGCACCTCCTCCATCTTCTCAGCCTGTTGGGCGGCCGGCTCCCCATCCTGTGGGGCTGCATCCTGTTCATCTGGGGCAGGCTCCGCTGCAGCATGCTCCAATTCTGCATGCTCCACTAGTATGGAACTTACCCATGTGCCCAACTAGGTCCACTGGGCTACATGGTGGCCCCGGTTGGCATTGCAGTGTCTGCCCGTACATGTTCACCAACCCCCCCACCCCCAATCCCCACAGCCCTCACCCCATTAAAGCCCAGCACCATGGGGGCCTCTGGTCCTGCGCCCATCCCTGCTGTCGGGGTATCGTCGGCTGGCGCTGCCCTTGCCAGCGGTATGCTCCACAGCCCGTGCCCAGCGCCCCTGTACGTGCTCAGTGGGTGTTGCCCTTGAGTGGGCAGCATGATGCCCTGCCGGCGGGTGTCGGCCAGATGGGAGGGGGTATGGCAGAGGGTGAGGTGCAGGGTCACTCATACGGCCGGTGTCATTGCAGAACCAGGGGCCAAGGTAGATGGTCAGTGGGGTGTGCAGCAAGGTGGCTGCCTTGCAGGCTGGGGCAATGGCGGTCCATGCCTGGATACTGCCTCAGTCCTGTGGGGGGATCACCCCAGCACCAGGGCCAGTCCCCTAGTCATCCCCCCTCCCACCGGCCCTGGCAGGGCCCCACACCCCAGCCAGCCCAGCCAATGTCCTACCCGGCAGCCCATGGTCGCATCTCTCTTTGTCCTCCCTTCTCTCTCTCCCTCATCAGCCACGACGCCAGCTTCACGATTTTTAAAAGCACAAGTGAACTTTGCCATCAGGAATTCGGTCCATTGGAGGTGGAGAATCATGGAGGCTCCAGAGAATACTGGGTCAGGCCCGCTACTGATATGATAACGATGTTTGCTGTATATGCCTCCGGACCACATTAGCTCCACTGCCGAGGTGTTGGAGAATTGAGATTTGGCGTCAAATTGGTGCTGGCGCGAATTTGGAATCGGAACTGATTCTCCGCCCAATCGCATTTCCTGATTTCGGCCTCAACCAATGGCGAATCCAGCCCATTACCTGCCACGATTTGTCAACAAACCCGTTATTGCTGAAACAAGAGACTACCAGGACAGTAGAAGACGAATTAGGTCGACCTTGGTTTTCTATTATCGTCAAGAAAATCCTAAATCCCAACATAGGGAAAGTTCAGCAAGCAGCAACCATAACTTAATTATATTCAATATAAAAATTGGAAAAGGGCATAAATCAAGTTATTTGAACGGAAAGCCAATTTCAATTGCAATGAAAGGGAACCGGTCAAGATCACAAGATAATTATCCATGAGGGAAACTATTAAGTCAATCTTAATTGATTTATCCAGAAAGACGTTATCAGCAGATACATGACCAACCTTCACCTGTTAACATTTTTAAAATGGGTTTCTTCTGCTCTTCCATTAGAGGTATTGTGGATAAGTCAATGAATCCCCATGATAATCCAGCCTTACATTTGTTTTATGTAAGGGCAAATCGGAATTGATGGTCCTTATATTACTGTGAGGGTGAATTTCTTCAATGTTTTCAATGCATTAATGTGATATAAATAGTGTAGGAAATATATGAGCAAGTAAAACTTGGGTGGAAGTTATTTCAACCCATTGTGTGCATTTCCACCAAGTAACATCATGCTTTCTGAATCTGATAGCTATACCAGCCATCCCACTGACTGTCATAATATCCACTCATGCATATAATGAGATGCAGACAGGCAGTGATTGACACACAGGATGACCAATGAACATACAACACAGAACAACCAATCACCAGACAGGACACGACCACTAGAAAGCCCACAGGGCATTAAGACTCTCCCTTTCTCAGGACGCAGCTACTGAGACAGTCAGAGTGCACAAGCTAGTGAGCATTATCACCATGCGGTAGCTAGTAAGTCTGGTCAAGCCAGTAAGAGGTCATCAGTTAGATTAGTAGAGTGTCAACCCACAGCTGAACATCTACAGCAGTCCACTACGTCTGTTTCTTGCTTCACTGCATCCCGTTGCAGTCAACGTCGAACCAACCTGCCTAACACATCATGGTACCAGAGTGCTATTAATCCTAAGAAACCTACCTCGAGTGAATCTGCAACGACCAGCAAGCAGCCATCCAGCAAAATGGCAAACATCCAGCCTCCTCTGCAGCTCCGCATCTCCAGCAACCTCGCCGCCAAATGGAAAATCTTCAAGCAAAAGTTCCTCCTGTATATCGAGGCCTCCGACCTCGAGGCAGCATCGGATGCCAGGAAGATCGCCCTATTCTTGTTGATTGCGGGGGATCACGCCGTCCATATCTACAACTCGCGTACGTTTGCTGATGGCGAAGACAAGGCGAAGTTCAAGACAGTTCTCCTAAAATTCGACAGCCACTGCGACATTGAGGTGAATGAGAGCTTTGAACGGTACATCTTCCAACAGAGGCTTCAGGCTAAGGATAAACCTTTTCAGTCATTCCTGACCCATCTCTGCATCCTAGCGCAATCATGTAATTATGACTCGACAGCTGATTCTATGATCCGAAATCAGATCGTTTTCAGGGTCCACTCCGACTCCCTGCGGTAGCAGCTCCTCAAAATCAAACAGTTGACACTTTCCGTCGCTATCAAGACGTGCATAGTCCATGAGCATGCCAAGAATTGTTACTCCCACATCAGGGCGGCAGAAATTGCAAAACTGGCCTCCCACGAGGCAGAACAGGAGCAGGCCATTGCAAAAATGCAAGGCCTGAGCATCGAGGAGAGTGGCCGTTTTGCGCGCTTTTCCCGGGTCCCTACGCATGCGCGCCAAGACCGGGTGGACGACGAGGCCGAAAACCCTAAAGCGCAGGTGCATACATCGGTTGACCGCACTGCGCATGCGTGATGGCGCACAGAACGCGCTGATGTCAGCGTCATGACGTGTCCGAAGTGTGGCTCCACCCATTTAAAGCGGCAATGTCTAGCCAAAGGACGCCGATGTCTACAGTGTGGGAAGCCTGGCCATTACGCGGCCTTCTGCAGGTCCGCTCCACCAATCTGCCAGCAATCCCGCCTGTCCAAGTGCCGGCATCTCCTGCTCCACCTCAGCGGCGATCGACGAGAATTCATCGCCCACCTCAAAGACTGAATCTATCAATCTCTTGTAAATTTTGTTCGGTTTGCTCTGTACCTGCACGATAGACACCTTCCCGTGTACATATGTTCATTAACTCACCACTTGTACATAATCAGACATGTATATACCTCCACGTTCCAAATTTTATTTTAAAAAAGGGGAGATGTCATAATATCCACTCATGCATATAATGAGATGCAGACAGGCATGATTGACACACAGGATGACCAATGAACACACAACACAGAACAACCAGTCACCAGACAGGGCACTACCACTATAAAGCCCACAGAGCATTAAGACTCTCCCTCTCTCAGGACCCAGCTACTGAGACAGTCAGAGTGCACAAGCTAGTGAGCACGATCACCATGCGGTAGCTATAAGTCTGGTCAAGCCAGTAAGAGGTCATCAGTTAGATTAGTAGAGTGTCAACCCACAGCTGAACATGTTAAATAAAACAGTGTTGGATCATCTCCTGTGTCAGACGTCTGTTTCTAGCTTCACTGCATCCCGTTGCAGTCAACGTCGAACCAAACTGCCTAACACATCACTGACCACTTGGTTTCTGGTCCCAGTATCAATTGGAATGGTGATTCCTGGAGGCCACCTTCCTTCTACATCAATCTATCAGGAGAGCTATACATGCTGTACATGCCAGGCCTACCACATTCCACCAGATTTTGCTGGTTGATAGCGATTGGGCGGACCTTGCCAGTGATTAGGAGGGGGGGGGGGCTTGCCATCAGTTGGAAGAGGGGAACCTATGAGCTTGGCGGTGGGGGGGGGGGAATTGTCGACTTATTTTGAGATTGAGGTGCCTTTCTGAATTGCGCTCAATCTCTGAGGATCCAGCCTTGCCGTTCTCTGCAGGTCTCATGGTGTGAATCTCCGAAAACATTTCTATGTGTGAGCGGATTGCGCTCTGGATCACACCGATCCACTCGACGGAACGTGCACCTCATTCCCCATTGGAGACGCAGTTGGAAATTTTTTGGAGAATTGCACATCAAGAGTAATATATTCATGTTTGCTGGCAATGCAAATCTAGGTGGGAATGTAAACAGTGAGGAGGGCCCAAAATGACAAGTTAAGCGAATGGACAACAAGGAGGCAGATAGAGTGTAATGTGGGGAAGGGAGTAATTTGAAAAGACATAGGGTGGGATTCTCCGTAGCCCGACACTGAAACAATGATCGGCGATCGGGGGAGAATGGATTCCGATGCCGGATTTGGGACCGGCGCCTGATTGACGCCAGTACGCCATGCTCTGCTTCCTCCAAAGCAGCATCATCGTGACGTGCGCCGCATGCCCTTTAAACGGTGGTGGCATGTAATCGACCAGACCCCCACCCTCCACCACCTGCCAACACCAATACCGGCAGCCATTGCCGGGCGCCCTGGCCATGAAGGCCACCAGCTACCCACCCCCTTTGCTGTTTGCGTCCGACCGTGTTTCGTCACCCCCACCATCACCCTCACACCCCTTTCACCATCACTACAACCTGTGCCCGCCCACTCCACCTCCCCCCGCTCCATGACCACCACCCTAACCCACAGTCCAATCATGAGTCATGACTTGTGTCTTGCAGGAATGCCTGGCGGTGAGGCAGGCCCTTCTGGTGGCTCCCGACCCCAACCACAACTGCAGATGGACAACAGTGAGGAGGAGGACATGGTCAGTGACGGGAGCCTTTGACCCGCAGACCGAGACACCCCGGAGTACCAGGCCGGGGACGATACTGACTTCCTGTCACAGCTGTCTGTAACATGCTCCACCATCCCGGAGACATGCACCTCAGTCGGGCAATTTAATGAAGAAGCTCCTGAAGCACTATTTGGTGCACATCACGCATGTGCAGTCGTACAGCAGGTGGAGGTAGGAACCCCCAAGGGGGCGGATGGTTGGAGGGCGGCTGAAACCCAGGGACTAACTGTCGTCCAGACAGTTTTCAGGCTTCTGGAACGGACAGTCCCATCGATTGTGGAGATGCAGTCACAGAGACAGGGACGACATGAGGGGGTGTTGTCAAAGCATTCAGCAGCTGTCGGTGCAGTTGGAGGAGTCCAACCGTGTGCAGCAGCAGAAGGTTGTACTGACCTTGTATGTTGCAGGCCAAAACCGCACAGGTGGCATCCACGGTGGAGACCTTGGTGGCGAAGATTTCGGCCATGGGTCAAGATGTCCAAGGCTTGGGGCACTCTATTCAGATGCTGGCCGAGCCCAGGAGGGGGCGGCCATATCACAGGCAGCCAGGTACCAGAGCCACCTAGAGAAAGCAGCGGCACTCTGGAGTATGGCCCAGTCGTAGCGGGCCATGTCTGAGGGCATTGGCAGCATTGCCTGGGCACTGGCCTACGTGGCAGAGACCCAAAGGAAGATGACGCAGTCACAGAGGGAGGTGGTCCACTCCCTGTGCTCCATGGTCGCGAACATTGAGACCCTGGTTCAGACGGGAGCGGGCCTCCAGGGCAGGTAGCACCAGATGGTGGGGAGTCTTAGGGGTTAGCGCCTCTTGCACCCCCATCCCACCCCTTCTGCTATGTCCTGGAGTAGCCCAGGGGCCATCAGGCACCCTGAGGGAGGACGAGGTGATGGAGCCCTTGCCAGTGACTCCCTCAGGGGAGGTGCCGGAACACCACAGAACCTCAGACTACCCCCACCCCCCACCCCACCCGTCCCAGGTGCATCACATGGGCAGCGGACAGAACAGGGCAACATGATCCACCTGGGATATCTGATCAGCAGCCAGCCCATTCCAGGCCCGGTTGCCCCAGAAGATGGGTGCCAAAGGGGACCCAGGTCACAGGGCAGGAATTGCAGCAGGCTGCCTCCACTCCAGATGTACCACCTAGGGATCCACCTAGGCATAGCTTGAGGATTGGCAAGGCCAGAAAGGAAGACATTAGTTAAGTTGGCACGGGTGCAGCAAATTGGATAGCGTTAGGGGCTGTATATATATTTTCACTTGTTCACAATAAACACATGTTCACAACATCACAACCTGCCTCGGTGTGCTGTAGTAGGGTCTGAGAGATGGGATGGGCTGGGCGGGCTGCAGAGGGGACACTGGGGGTGGAGGGGGCGGGATGGGCACATATTGGGGGTGGGCATAGGCCAGTTCAACCAGCGCTCAGTGATCCCTCTCCACCCCATCCCAGAATGGTCATCATTACCTTCCATTCCATGGACCAGACGCGTTGTTACTGTCAACCAAGGGCCTGCACCTCCGAATGTGACAGTTAGGAATCACGGAGGGTTTGCGGGGGTGGGGTGTGTGTTTGCAAAGGGAGGATGTTTATGGGAGGCGGTGGCCAGCTGGAAGGTGGGGTGTGGGGGTGGGATATCTGTGCTGC
Source organism: Scyliorhinus canicula (assembly GCF_902713615.1). Classification (NCBI taxonomy): domain Eukaryota; kingdom Metazoa; phylum Chordata; class Chondrichthyes; order Carcharhiniformes; family Scyliorhinidae; genus Scyliorhinus; species Scyliorhinus canicula. The sequence continues at coordinate 123,715,514 of NC_052153.1, forward strand.
TGGCCAGGCCCCCTAGTCAGTGAATCTGGGGGCAATTAGGGCATCCTGTGTGCTCTGACCTTGACGCACATGTTCTGCAGCGTCCTTTGGCTGCCCATCCTCGGCCTCCCCTGAATCCTCCTTATTGGACGAGGTCTGCCGATCATCCTCCTCCTCCAGCACGTCTCTCCTCTGCTGCGCGATGTTGTGGAGGACGCAGCAGGCCACCACGATGTGGGAGAATCTCCTCCCGCGATACTGGAGGGCCCCCCCCCCGAGAAGTCCAGGCACCTGAACTGCATCTTCAGGATGCTGAAGCACCGCTGGATCACGCCTCTGGTCTCTGCATGGGCAACGCTGTAGCAGGTCGCCGCACAGTCCGTGGTCTCTGGATAGGTATCTTCAGCCACGACCATAGAGGTAACCCCTGTCGCCCAGACGCCAGCTCCTCAGCTGTGGGTGTCCCTCGAAAAGGTCAGGAATCGTTCAGTGTGCCTGGATGAAGTTGCTGTGCATGCTGCTTGGATATCGGGCACAGACGTGCATGATGTGCATCTCATGGACACACTCCACCTGCACGTTCATCGAGTGGAACTCTTCCTTTTTTTGTCTTTAGTCGTTCATGTGATGTGAACTTTACTGGCAGGGCGAGTATTTATTGCCCAGCCCTGGAGGACATTTAAGAATCAACCACATTGCTGGGGTCTGCAGTCACATGTAGGTCAGACCAGGTAAGGGCAGCAGATTTCCTTCCCTAAAAGACACTAGTGAACCAGATGGGTTTTCACAACAATCAACAATGGTTTCATGGTCAGGCGGAGGCACGGGCTCACATATCCAGAGGGCCAGCGAGGTCCTCCTCGTGCCCACTTCTCATAGGATTGGCTTAGTTCATCAGCTCACCCCCTCTCCCTCCCCTGCCCCAAAGCTTCTGACTATCCACTCTATCCATGCCCCTCATCATTTTGTAGACTTCTATCAGGTCGCCCCTCAACCTCCGTTATTCCAGTGAGAATAAAGCTTCTCTAACCTCTCCTCATAGCTAATGCCCTCCATACCAGGCAACATCCTGGTACATCTTTCTGCACCATCTCCAAAGACTCCACATCCTTTTGGCAGTGTGGCGACCAGATTTGAATACTATATTCCAAGTGCGGCCTAATTAAGGTTCTATACAGCTGCAACATGACTTGCCAATTTTTAAATTCAATGCCCCGGCCAATGAAGGCATGCATTCCGTGTGCCTTCTCCACCTGCGTTGCCACTTTCAGGGATGTGTGCACCTGTTCACCCAGATCCCTCTGCCTATCAGTACTCTTCAGGGTTCTGCCATTTACTGTATATTTCCCCTCTGTATTAGACCTTCCAAAATACATTACTTCAAATTTGTCCAGATTAAACTCCATCTGCCTTCTCCCCACCCAAGTCTCCAACTGATCTATATCCTGCTGTATCTTTTGACGGTGCTCATCGCTGTCCACTGTCCATAATTCCACCAACATTGTGTCATCCGCAAACCTATGAATAAAACCAGCTACATTTTCGTCCAAACCATTTATATATATTACAAACCACGGTAGCTTTGTGGATAGCACAAATGCTTCACAGCTCCAGGGTCCCAGGTTCGAATCCCGGCTTGGGTCACTGTCTGTGTGGAGTCTGCACGTTCTCCCCGTGTGTGCGTGGGTTTCCTCCGGGTGCTCCGGTTTCCTCCCACAGTCCAAAGATGTGCAGGTTAGGTGGATTGGCCATGATAAATTGCCCTTAGAGTCCAAATTTCCCTTAGCGTTAGGTGGGGTTACTGGGTTATGGGGATAGGGTGGAGGTATGGGCTTGGGTATATTCCAAGAGCCGGTGCAGACTCGATGGGCCGAATGGCCTCCTTCTGCACTGTAAATTCTATGTAAACAGCAAAGGTCCCAGCACTGATCCCTGTGGAACACCACTAGTCACAGCCCTCCATTCAGAAAAGCAACCTTTCACTGCTATCATCTGTCTTCTATGACCGGCTCACCTCTGATCCCCTGCGACTTCACCTTCTGTACCAGTCTGCCATGAGAGACCTTGTAGAATATGTAAATAACATCCACTGCCCTACCCTCATCAATGATCTTCATCACATCCGTGAAAAAGTTGATCAAGTTCGTGAGACATGACCTTCCCTTCACAAAACCAGGTTGCCTCTCACTAATATGTCCACTTATTTCCAAGTGGGAATAAATCCTGTCTTGGAGAACCCTCTCCAATATTTTCCCTACCACTGACGTAAGGCTCACTGGCCTGTAATTACCTGGATTATCCTTGCTACCCTTCTGAAACAAAGAAACAATATTGGCTATTCTCCAATCCTCTAGAACCTTCCTGTAACCAATTAGGATATAAAAATTTCTCTCAAGGCCCCATAAATTTCCTCCCTTGCCTCTCTCAGTATTCTGGGGTAGATCCCATTCGGCCCTGCGGACTTGTCTACCTTAATATTTTTCAAGACCCCCAATGCCTCCTCCTTTTTGACCTCAACATGACCCAAACTATCTACACACTCTTCCCAGACTCATCATCTGCCAAGTCCTTCTCTTTGATAATTACTGACGCTAAGTGCTAATTTAATACCTAGCCCATTTCCTCTGCTCCACGCATCGATTCTCTCCCCTGTTCTTGAGTGGGCCAACCCTCTACCTGGCTACCCTTTTGCTCTTTAAATATGTATAAAAAGCCTTGGGATTTTCCTTAATCCTGCTGGTCAATGACATTTTGTGACTCCTTTTAGCCCTCCTGACTCCTTGCTGAAGTTTCTTTCCACTTTCCTTGTATTCCACACTTGCGTCATGTGTTCTCAGCCTCCTAGCCTTGACAAAAGCTTCCTTTTTCTTATTGACTCGGCTCACAATATCTCTTGTTATCCAAGGTTACCAACACTTGACATACTTACCATTCATCCTTACAGGAACGTGCCAGCCCTGAATTCCTATCAGCGTACACTTGAAAGCCTTCCACATGCCAGATGTTGATTTGTCCTCAAAGCTCTGATGTCCGGAAGCCCGCCACCCATCTGGGCCCTTTGTCACCTATTGTTACTAACATCTCCTGTGGGGCCAAAAAGAGGGCACTGTGAGCCGCACGCTTGATGTATCAGGGAGTTTGTGGCACGTGGCATGTGTGGGTACCGCTCATGGGTGTGGAGGGGTTTGGCTGGTGGGTACCAGGGTCTGCTGGGGCACGGGCTCAGTAAAATGCTGATGGGGGGGGTAGTGTGTGGTGCCAGCCGCTGACTTGTGGGGGGAGGGGGTAGCATGGTGGAGAGGTCAGGGGGGGGGGGGGGGGAATGTCAGGGTGGTGGCTAGTGGAACCGATGCCAGGGGGTCAGTATCAACTTACCGGTGCGGCCCTTTGGAGGTCGTTGATCTTCTTCCTGCACTGGACTGAGGTTCTCCTGGTCATGCTGCCCAAACTGACAGTCACTGTCATTGCTTTGGGGCCCTGTGGCTGATCCTCTGACCCCTCTCGGGGGAATAGGGCATCCTGGTTTGCCTCCACGGTGTCCAGCAGCCTGGTAGGTCGGCATCCCCGAAGTGTGGAGCAGGTCTACTTGGTGTCATGGCTGTGTGCTGACTTGAGTGTGTTTGGAGGGTATATTTATGAGCAGCTCCCCTTTGTTAGCAGGAAGTTGCTGGGCATGATCCAGATAATTTAGCTGGTGGGGCAGCCATTTCTGCCATGAAAATCATGGGGGATCATTAAGCGCCGTTAAATACGGGCTGTGGTCTCATCAGCTTGTCTGTCGGAGAGTCAAGCCTGATATGGCACTTAGAACTTCTCCCACTAAATCGCGCCCTATGTCTTTTTCTCTTTCTCTTAATCTATCTTGATTTCTCTGTCTGTACCTGATATCACTTAAGTTCCTTCTCTAGCATTCTTCAGAAACTTTCCGAATCCATAAAGTTAATTGGCTAAGGAGATAGATCATTTTGTTCTGCATTTCACCAAGGTCCCAGATGGGACCTACTGCTCTCACCAACGATTATCAGATTGCACTTCCAACAAGTTATGGTTTTTGAGCTGAAGAGTGCAGACAGAGGTCTAATTAACAGTATACACATTGAGACACCCTTCCAGCACAATCTGGCCAATTATGTTGACAATTGAAATGACTATTGTACGTCTTTGAGATCTCAGGGGAAATTTTCATTGCCTTGGATCACAAGGGCATGACTTCAAGCCCACTGTCCAGTCGGAGATGATACTGAACAGTAACACTTCAGTGCAGCTGTTAGATGAGAGAATGAGCTAAGGGTATATCCTATCCAGCTGGAGAGTTAATCTAGTAGCAATATTGCTGTAAAAGCATATTTCAGCTCGAATCTATCTAATTCCCATTCAGGATAAGAGAGATAGATTAAGACTAATGTATCCATGTGTGTCTGTGTAGGAATTAATGAATGTATTTATATCTATTATATTCTTTGATGTGTACTTCTGATACAATAATTTTCATTTATTGTCCCAAAAATTGTTTTCTTCAGGTAAACAAATGTTAAGACTGGTTGTTATTTTCCACAATAACAATGCGGAGACATTTGTGTACTCCCAAAGCCCCTGAGCACCAATGTATTTGTACTGATTCGACAATTCTCCGTATGAAGCAATACCAACATGTTGCTCTTTCAATCATTTTCCATTTAATTAGAGTCGAGGGTATAGTCATCTTCACTGAAGTTACTGGCAAAGATCTTGCTTGCAGTAAAATAAAGTTAGCATGGAATGAACACCAAACACTAATATTTTGATTTAATACAGTAATATTTCATTGACTTTAGAACATTTAATTATTTTCAAACTTCAGTTACTTGGCAAGGTATAACTGATACATGCATGGAGACACTGCAAGAATATTTTTTTATTTTTGCTAGTCATAAAATGCATTGCGGGGTTCCTACAACATGGAAAGAAAACCCCCCATTATATATTTAATTGATTTATCCTTCTTGCTATTTATTTTTAAAACTGGTCTTTTTCTACTGAACAAAGAAAATTAAGATGGCTGCTGGAAGTCACCTGACCACAGGGTTGACTCTCTGGGACAAAATAATTACTTTCCCAGTTTCTGAAATGTCACACCTCATTGTGCAGAGAGAGCTACTATCAGGCTCACTTCACAATTTAGACTGTTCTGACTAATTTCAAAGGGACTTACAGGGATGTATATAATTTGCATGTAATGTGCAAACCTTGTTAGTAGATTCAATGGATCTTCTGAGACAATGACTTCCCAAATGTCAGACACTCAACAAAGATGGCACCCCTTTCAAAATCTATGCCAATTCCAGATGTTGGTTAAACATCATGTTTGAAGGTCTCTGGCCTTTTGGACATTTAATATTACATATCAGGCCTTTACAACCACACTGCTGTTTTTTAAAATGTTTATTTCTTGGGATTTTCAATTTTTTACAGAAAATCGCATCAAATAAACAAAAGGAAAAGGATAGCTATTGGTATCAATGTACAACACGTACTGCATAAAAGAATAATCATTACATAATTGGGAACAAATAAGACTGGATGAATCAGGGACAAAACCCTCAACGTGTTCCTTCCACAGATAAATGGCCTTTCTGCACCCAGACAGGATACAGGCAACATTACAGACCTATATCTCACCCAAAGCTACAAAACAAAATTACAGAAGAAAACAACCCAGTGCTAAGGGGAGATCAATTAACTCTTACAGCGCAATTTTAACTCTTTACCAGATCTCAACCGGAATAGGCAGCTATCCTGTACCATTGAGATGACAAAATGATAAACCAAATACAGGGCACAACCAAACCATGATACTCAACCTCGGGACTCCCATAGAAGAAGTAAAAAGAGAGAAAACACAGAGCCATGAGCAAGAATCCTAAAACCATGATCCCATCTCCCCACCCGAGATCAAATGACAAAACAGATCACCGAATCCGCACAGACAGTGACCCAAGCCGGGAATTGAGCCTGGGACTCTGGAGCTGAGAAGCAACAGTGCTACCGTGCTGCCCTTCTTTTGGTTCTTGGCCCCACAATATCCTGGTATCCTTAGAGTAGGGTAACAGGATATGTGGGGCCAAGAACCAAAAGAAGCGCAGCGCGGTAGCACAGTGGGTAGCACTGTTGCTTCTCAACTTCAGAGTCCCAGGTTCAACTCCCAGCTTGGGTCACTGTCTGTGCAGATTCTGCACGTTCTTCCCATATTTGTGTGGGTTTCCTCCGGGTGCTCGGGTTTAATATTGTGGGAATAATAGTGGGAGAACAGGCGCCGGAATGTGGCGACTAGGAGCTTTTCACAGTAAATTCATTGCAGTGTTAATGTAAGCCTACTTATGACAATAAAGATTATTAAATTAAGTATAAGATTATCGTAGAACAGGGGAAACTCACTCCAGGTCGGGAAGGCCGGCAGAGTGATGCCCAAACTGAGGAGCACCCTGGAGGAAGGGCTGACGCCCTTCTGCCCTGGGAACTAGGTGACGTCCCCCCCCTCACCCCCGACCACCACCATCAAGTCAGTGCATGGTCTTGCCTTCCTGCAGCTGAGGCTGCAAGGGAGAGAGCTGATTGGTAAGTACTGGGTAAGTTTGGTAAGTCTTTCCATTTTTCATCAATTAAAGTTTGGAAATAAGTTTTGTCACATAATCTGTAAGGGCTATAATTGGTAGTAATGAGGATAAGCAAAGAGGAACCATAGAGAATTGGATTTAATCTAATATCAAGCATCTTTGAAAGGTTTAATTTAAAAGGTTAAGTCATGGCAGGGGATCTTGGAGCTTTGGTTTGTACCTCTTGCTCCAACCAGGGGATGGTTTAGCTCACTCAGCTAAATCGCTGGCTTTTAAAGCAGACCAAGCAGGCCAGCAGCACGGTTCGATTCCCGTACCAGCCTCCCCGGAATGTGGCGACTAGGGGCTTTTCACAGTAACTTCATTTGAAGCCTACTCGTGACAATAAGCGATTTTCATTTTTCATTTTTCATGTGGGAGGCTGGGAACATTTCCAGTGCCTGGGGCCAACATGTGCGCAGGAAGTATCTCCAGCTCCAGCTCCTGGAAGCCCGTGTTGCCGAGCTGGAGCGGCAGCTGGGGACATTGCGGAGCATCCATGAGACAGAGAGCATTGTGGATATCACGGATACAGAGGTGGTCACACCGCAGGCTCAGACTCCACAAGCATGAAGGGAATGGGTGACCACCAGGCAGAGCAAGAGAGCTAGGCAGGCAATGCAGGAATCTCCTGTGGCCATTCCCTTCAAAACAGATATACCGCTTTGAGAGCTCATTGAGGGGAATGACCTCTCAGGGGAAAGCAGCAGCAGCCAAATTCATTGTACCATGGTTGGTTCTGTTGCAGAGGGAAGGAGTAAAATGTATGGGAATGCAATAGTTATAGGGGATTCAATAGATAGGCGTTTCTGTGGCTGCAAACAAGACTCCAGGATGGTACGTTGCCTCCCTGGTACTAGGGTCAAGGTGGTCTCGGAGCAATTACAGGACATTCTGGAGTGGGAAAGTGAACAGGCAATGGTCATGGTACACATCGATACCAACGACATAGGTTAAAAAAAAGGGATGAAGTCTTGAAGGCAGAATATAGGGAGTTCGGAAGAAAGTTGACAAGTCGGTCCTCAAAGGTAGTGATCTCAGGATTACTACTAGTTGCACATGCTAATCAGAGTAGAAATAGGATGTATCGGGGATGACTATGTGGCTGAAGATATGGTGTGAGGGGGAGGGTTTCAGATTCCTGGGGAATTGGGACCGGTTCTGGAGAAGTATGACCTGTAAAAACAGGGTGAGTTACACCTGGGCAAGACTGGGACTGATGTCCTAGGGGGCTATTTGATAGAGCAGTTGGGGACAGTTTAAACTAATATGGCAGGGGGATGGAAACCTATGTAAGTATTCAGAGCGAGAGAATCAACAACAAGATAAAAAGACAGAAAGAAGAATAAGAAAAGTGATAGGCAGAGAAATCAAGGGCCAGTATCAGATAATAACACTGTAAAAATAATAGGGACAGAAAAAGGTGCATTAAAAGGACTAGCCTTAAGGTTTTGTACCTGGACGTGCGGAGGAATTCAAAATAAAATGGATGAATTAGTTGTGCAAATAGATGTAAAGGGATGTGATATAGTTGGAATTGCAAAGGCATAGCTCCAAGGTGACAAAGCGTCATCGGCATGGGACGGTAGCACAGTGGTTAGCACAGTTGTTTTACAGCTCCAGGGTCCCAGGTCCGATTCCGGCTTAGGTCACTGTCTGTGCAGAATCTGCACGTTCTCCCCGTGTTTGCGTGGGTTTCCTCCGGTTGCTGCGGTTTCCTCCCAAAGTCCAAAGATGTGCAGTTTAGGTGAATTATGGGTGGTCATTGGGGCAGCTGTGCAGGGACAGGGGTTGCTCCTGGAATGTGTAACCTATCCAGAGGTTGGCATGATGGTGCCACGAGCGGTTGCCCCCCCCAGTGCCCCAACCCACACTCCTATGACGGCGCAACCCTGCGGAGGGTCTCCCACCCCCAGCCCAGGGTACCTCACCCCCCACCGAGCATTGGGGTGGCAAGCCCAGCTCTTTGCCTGTGATCAAAAATGGCTTCTCACCTCCTCAGCTCCCCACAGAAGCCCTTCCGCCAGGTTCACCTTTTTCAAAAGGAATACTAATCTGCGCCAGTATGGCCACCTCCTGGGGTGGCTCCCGTTAATTGTATGGATATTGGTCATAAGTTTCTCGCCTCACTGCGGCGAGATCCTGCTTTCGCCTACAGGATCAGGCCAGTTACATGACAAACTGTTTGGCCTGGCTTGGTTCTCGTTTTCGGCCTCTCCCGCTATTCTCCGGCCTCGTTTCACTTCAGCGGGAGCGTAACGAGGCTGGAGAATTGAGCCTTAAGTGTCATTTTGGGCGAGTTGAATGGGGTTTTTATCATTGGTTTTTTTGGTGAGATCCACACTGGTATTCACCAACACTAGTCATTTTTTTGGGCTTCGGGGAGTTTCCCCCCTTTGTTGCCGACACTTGGAAATTCTTTCAGCAGTGGGGAGCTGAACTTGCCAGTGAGACTGGCTCTGCTGAGATCTGGCAGCCATTTTGAAAGTGTGATTTCTAATTGACCCACCTGTGGGAAAGCAGTAAGAGTGAGAAGCAAGTCAGTGCAGATGTGCAAAGTTCTTTAATAGTGAATATTTACATAGAGTCCCCTTCCCTCTGACTAATGCTGTGCAATTTCACCCATTCTAACACAGTGACACTCTATCATCCAGCTCTTATGTACCCTCCCAATCCTTATAGGACCCAATAGGTGTCCCCAGAATGAGTGAAGACAGCTTGCTGCATTCTGTGCCATCTGGCCTGTGATGCCCTTGAAGGGGATTCTCTGAAGGGCCTGAAGGGTCCCAGCCATCTTTAGGGTGCCACAGGTACATAGATACATAGAAGATAGGAGCAGGAGAAGGCCTTTTGGCTCTTCGAGCCTGATCCACCATTTATCACGATCATGGCTGATCATCCAACTCAATGTCACCCTTTTCTGCTCGCTGCCCAGGAGACATGCCGGTGGCAGGAGTGGGGTCTTCAGAAGGGCTGAAGACTGTCAGAGTCTCCCCAGTGGAAGGGCTCAGTATGGATTCCAGCTCTTTCTTCTCCCTCGGGGTGTTCGCTAGCCCATGGATTACTTCACGGGATGGAGAGTCACCTAGAATGAGCTCCAGCAACCTCAACAGCATCCAATGCTGGAGGCCTGCCATTGTATGAATCATGGTGCAGAAGCCCTCAGCCATGTTCTGCTATGACTGTGACATATGAAATGAAAATGAAATGAAAATCTCTTATTGTCACAAGTAGGCTTCAAATGAAGTTACTGTGAAAAGCCCCTAGTCACCACAGTCCGACGCCTGTTCGGGGAGGCTGGTACATATCCCTCTGCAACTGGGACATGTCCCTCAGCGAGTGGGCCATGCTCTTGATGCCCTCAGCCTTGGTCCCATGAGACTGGGCTGAGCTCTGGAGCCGCTCAGCAAAGCCTATTCTCACCTGGGACATGCCCATGTGTGACTGGGCCCTTCTGCCATGGTCCCTCGCCATAGAATGACAGAATGACCCAAGCCTTGGGGGTAACCAGACATGCTCAGACATCTTGCTCCAGATTTTCCACTGCGGAGGCCAACCTTGCATTGTTCGTCTGGGTGCCACAAAATGCTGGCACCATCTCCTGTGGGAGAAGGCCTCCAGACTCATCCAATCTGTCTTGCAATTGCTGGAATATTGCTGATATCCTCTGTAAAGTCTGGGCCTGTATTTGCATCTTAACCAGTGGTGAGATTACCTTGCCAGAAGTTGATGTTTATAAATATTGCGGTTAGTTTCACAGCTGACTACTTTAAAGTCACTCAAGTATGAAGAGAGATGAATGGTACAATGTAGACAGCTGAGTGTGTGTGGAAACTGCCACTTACAGCCCAGTGAAATCATGTCAAAGAGAAATAAATGAATGGGTTGCAGATCAAAGATCTGAGGGGGATTAAACACGGCTATATGGCTTTCTCTTTCCAGGAATTGACAGGTGCTGCATCCTCAGCCTGAGGCAGCACGTGTATTGCACTGGTGGTTTTTAAAGCAGTGATTTTTTTCACTGGGAGTGGGGTGGGAAGGCCTTGCATGGTTGCGGAGGGGGGGGGGGGGGGGGGGGGGGGGAGTGGACCTTTTTTGGACTTTGGCCCACTTCGAGGTCCACTGCGTCATGCATACACTTGTCAAGACCAATTCTCGCCCAGAGGGCCAGAGAGTCACGAGGGCCTGTAAAATATGGTTCCCAGCCTGTTAACGGGATGAGAATGGGTCTTAATGACTTGTTTGCATTCTCCTACTGGTGCAGGGTGCGAACCTTGATCCCAACGCCAAAGGGGAGCCAGAATATTGTAACGGGATTGGCGACCTTTTCTGCCTGACGTTCAATTCTCTGCCATCCAGCATTGGTCATGGAGTTCCCGATGCAGCGGAGAATCCAGCCCATTATCAGCAATATTAAAATTTGCATTCTTTGTCAAATCCAAAGTTAATCAAAAAGTAAGATGCATGGTCTTAAGATACTGTTGTAAAACCCTTTTGTCTGACCTCTGATCACATTTGTATCCCCTCTCTGCTGCCTGTCTTCTGGTTAGCTGCTACAATGTTGCTACACCATCTGGGATTTCTGTTTAAACTGCAGATTTTAGGCAGATTTGAAACCCCCTATTGTGATGGACCAAGCCAAGACCTCTCCTTTAGGTTCTGTGGTAAAACCCGTGATGATGATTTGATAGACTTGGCAAGCAGCCAATCGGAAATGTACATGTTCCGACTGGGGCCTGTGATTGGTGGGGCCAGACAGAATGTTACGGAGGAACCAAAGAGAAAATGCTGGAAAATCTCAGCAGGTCTACCAGCATCTGTAGGGAGAGAAAAGAGCTAACATTTCGAGTCCAGATGACCCTTTGTCAAAGCTAAAGATAGAGAAAGTGGGAAATATTTATACTGTGGAGTGAGAATGAAAGGTGAGTCATAGCCACAGAAACCCAGGGAAACGGGGTGTTAATAGCTACAGAAACCAAGGGGAAAGAGTGCTAATGGCAGTCCCCAGAGAGGACAAAAGATGTGAAAGACCAAATTGCAGAGAACCTACCGTCAGAAGGTAAACTGTGACATATGTATATGTGGGGGGAGGGGAAGGGGGAAGCAAAGGGGAGAAAGGGTAAGGAAAGGTGGATAAGATAGGGGGACGTGGTAAATATATACAAAGAAAGACAAGAGAGAAAGAAATAGTAAAAGACAGTTAAAATGAAATGGGATGAAAACAAATGGGTCGAGGTGGGGTAGAGCTAATCATCTGAAGTTGTTGAATTCGATGTTGAGACCAAAAGGCTGTAGCGTGCCTAACCAGAAGATGAGATGTTGTTCCTCCAGTTTGCTTTGAACATTCTTACCCGCAGTCGGCCAAGGACAGACAGAACATTGCAGTGGGCCAAGGACAGACATGTGGGCATGGGGCCAGGGTCTTGTGTTAAAATGGCAAGCAACGGGAAGGTCATGGTCCTGAATGCGCACAGACCGAAGGTGCTCAGCAAAGCGATCACATCACCCAGTCTGCATTTGATCGCTCCGATATAGGGGAGACCACATTGGGAGCAGTGAATACAATAAACCAAAATGAAAGAGGTGCAAGTGAAACGCTGCTTTACCTGGAATGAGTATTTTCGGCCCAAGTTCTAACCCCAAGTCCCAGTAGGAAGGTGGATCTTGTGAAGAGTGCCATATTGTTTTGGGTGAATGCTGTGAAGAGGCCCAGGCATGAGGCAGGTTTAAAATCTCTCTCTCTCTGCCTGCGGATTTAAAAAGCTTTCAACAACCTACAGTTTCTGATTGGATGCATTCAAGATAGCTGGCTACAAAGGGCTATGTCCTGAAGTACAAAACTCACCACTATTCTTAGAATTCTCCCTATACCAAAAAGTGTCAATAAGACATTCTAAATGGTGAACAGGGATTCTCACTCGCTGACTCCTATACAGACTTAGATGGGTGCTATTCGGGTCAAACTATATTTTCAAGTTAACCCCCAGTATAACCCATATCTTCATAGAAGAATTTTATCTACTCACCACTTAGTAGCATCGATCCTGGGTCCCGCATTGCTAAGTAAGTAAAGTAGACTTTGTAATAACCACTGTTTCAGATTAAAACTTTATTATTTTATTATTATATTTTTTCTTTTAAAAGATGCAATCACTGTCTTTACAGAAAAGTAAAAAGATCTTGCTTCTGGATTCCCCTGGTTGGTTGAATAGACCTTTAGGTCTACCTTGACAATCTCTCTTCTTTAGCTTTTGGTCTTCCTCAGATGGATTCGCTGTTCTGCTCGTTTGCTATGTTCTATTTTTCCCATGACCGAGGGCGGCTATGAGAGCTGACTTTGCCGGCTGTCCTCTTTTTTAGGGTTTATATTCCCCTCCTAGCAGTTATGAAGTTTATATGACATTATCGTAAAGTAACTTTATTTTACTCTTGATTGTACAAGGTACCTTTAATCTGAATTATTTCTAATACGACTATATTGAGCATGACTTCAGCTCATTGAACACTTGATTACATTGTTTCCTTTGTGATGTTCAAAAGTGCTTTGATCCCAGAGGGATGTTACATCTGGTTTCTGTCATTTCTAAAGTTGCTTTATTATCAAATGGTATCCTTAGCTCAGAACTCTGACTCCGATTTGAGGTTAATGTGTGTTCCCGTTGTCACGTTGTCTCCAGCTTCCCATATTCACCTGGTGTCAGCAGAATTTTATGCCTAAACATTTGTCACCCAATTCAACTGATAATCCCAGCAATTCTTTTTTAGCTGCTTACAGAAATAATTAACTTCAAAGAAGGTGCGAAATATTGCTTTTTTCCATATAACTAAAAGTTCAATCTGCTGTGACTTAAACAACATAAATCAGTTTCACAGTCTGAATAGTCACAAGCTGTTTTCTTAACGCCTGTTTGATAAAGGCTATCTGCATTTCAAAACCTTCTTCTGCAGCTGCTGTTAACGCTTCGTGGGATTTTTCCCGACATTCTCTCATGTACTCTTAGGTCAGGTATTGCCAGACTTCCACGTTTCAAATGACATATTTTCCCATTTTTTCTTTTACAGTCCGCAGCAAAGAACAATCTCATAGTTATTAATCCCTTTGCAGTTTAAACCTTTCCCCTCCATTCCCATCATGTGTTGTCTGTCTTGTGTGTGTGTAATGAACTCCAATTGGCTTTATTGGTTGGCCAATTGGAGTATGAGCTCCCTCAATGATAGTTCATTGAGGGGGCCCATATAAGCACCTGTGTAGGCTTTGTGAGCAGTCTTAAGTTGACTGGACTGCTAGCAGCACTGTTTGTAGCTGCTCCTGTAATATCGTTATTGTAAATAAATATTGGTGTGGTGACGGAACTCCTGCCTCCCGTGGATTACTACAGTGGCGACGTGGTAAACTACGAATTTTGCGGAGACCAGCTGCCGCACTCGGAGGGTAAGCCTTGCCATTTTAAAAATGCTGTTTTTTGGGAGGTTAGAGGCATTCAACCCGGCTATTGAGGACTGGTCCTAGTATGTGGAGAGAATGTGTTACTTCTTCCGGGCAAATGATATACTGACGGACGAAAGGAGACGGCTTATCCTGCTGTCGGCGTGCGAACCCTCCACTTTCGCCATTATACGTAGTCTGACTTACCCCGATGCGCCGGACACGAAAACTTTCCAAGAAGTAACGGAATTGGTGAAAGAGCACTACGACCCAAAACCACCCCTCATTTTGCGTAGGTACAGATTCTACACAGCGAAGCGGGAAGACAGGGAGTCAGTCACGAATTTCTTGACCCGCCTGAGAAGGCTGGCGGAAAAATGTGAGTTCGGCCCGACGCTAAATGAAATGCTTCGGGACCGGTTAGTGTGTGGTATAAACAACCTCACAATACAGAAACGCCTGTTGGCGGAAACGGAGCTAGACTGCAGGCATGCGTTACAGCTCGCACTGTCCCTAGAAAGGACAGCAAGTGGGGCGCAGGAACTACAGGGCACGCCAATGGAGGTAGATACCTGTGAGAGGGACTACCACAACGGGTCCTGCTACCAGATAGCCGCTCTCAGGAAAAACCTGAGGAATAGAGGGAAAAAGGAAAACCCCAGAACTGCCCCCAAGTCTGCCAGGACTAACTGGAGACAGAGGGAAGTACCGGCTGAGGCTCCCCCAACAGAGAAGGAGCGTTTCTGGCACCAGACAGAGTGGGGTAACAACGACAGAAATCCTAGAAGGAGGTGGCAAAGGAGGAATAGCAGGTGGGGACACAGGGAAGTACACAACCTAGACGCCCCATCCTCCTCCGAAGGGGAACAATTGTATAATATTACAACGAAGAAAGCAGAACCCATTAGGATTACCCCACGGGTGAACGGGCAGCCGACAATAATGGAAATAGACACGGGTGCGGCCGTATCAGTAATGGGAGTGGCAGCATTTAGAAAAATCAAAGATGGACTCCAGCCACTCACCCTAACAAAAACATCGATGAAACTTAAAACCTACACAGGGGAACCCCTGGAAGTTCTAGGCACGACTCATGTACCTGTGGAATATGAGATACAATTGCTCAGATTACCGTTGACGATAGTAGAGGGCTCCGGACCGAGCTTAATTGGACGGAACTGGCTGAAAGACCTAAAATTAGATTGGATGATAATTTTCCAGAGTGGAAGCGGGCAGTTGAGTGGAGTACTCCAAAAATACCCGGAGGTCTTCCAGGAAGGTTTGGGGGAAATCATAGGCGCCAAAGCAACTTTGCACGTGGACCCAGAAGCCCTTCCGAAATTTTGTAAGGCCAGGCCGGTAACTTTTGCATTAAGGAAGAAAGTAGATGATGAAATAGAAAGGTTACGGCGCGACGGTATTATCAGACCAGTACAATTCTCGGAATGGGCAGCGCCGGTGGTACCAATTTTGAAGCCAGACGCTCGATACGTCTTTGTAGAGATTTCAAACAGACAGTAAACAAATACGCACTGCTGGACAAATACCCAATCCCGAAAATAGATGACCTATATGCCAAATTGGCAGGTGGGCTTTTGTTCACGAAACTAGACATGAGCCACGCCTACCTGCAGTTAAAACTGGACAAGGGCTCCCAGAAGTTCGCTACGATCAACACCCTGAAGGGCCTTTTTCGTTATACTAGGCTACCTTTTGGAGTGTCATCAGCCTGCGCCATATTCCAGCGTACGATGGAAAATATTCTGCAGGGACTACTGCAGGTGGCGATTTATTTGGACAATGTCTTAATCATGGGTAGGACAAACAGGGAACACTTAAGGAACCTGGAGGAAGTGCTCAGGCGTTTCGCAAAGGCAGGCGTACAGCTAAAAAGGGAAAAATTTGTTTTTCTGGCCCCACAAGTGACGTACCTGGGATATAAAGTAGACGAGTCAGGCTTACATCCATTAGAAGACAGAGTAAGGGCAATAAAAGAAGCCCCAGCTCCCACCACGGTCCAGGAGTTACGATCATTTCTACGGTTGGTAACCTATTATGGAAAATTTATTGAAAATAGGGCGTCCATCCTAGAACCCCTCCACCAGCCACTAAAAGAGGGGCAAGAATGGAAATGGTCCACCCGCCAAAACCGAGCATTTAGGGACATTAAGGAACAGCTGTCATCCGAAAATGTCCTAGAGCATTATGACCCAAGGAAGGAGTTGGTGGTCACTTGTGATGCATCCCCCTGCGGGATAGGAGCCGTCTTAGCCCATAGAGGAAGGAATGGGGAAGAATGACCAATAGCCTATGCTTCGAGGACCTTGGCGATGGCCGAGAGGAAGTACGCCCAAATCGAGAAGGAAGGACTGGCGGTGATATTCGCAGTAAACAAATTTCACCAGTATCTGTACGGGCGGAAATTCACCATAGTGACGGACCATAAGCTGTTATTAGGGTTATTAAAAGAAGACAAGTCAATACCAACGCTGGGCGTTGCTACTGGCGGCATATAGATCCGTTCTGGAGCACAGACCGGGAACGCGAGTAGCACATGCAGATGCTTTGAGCAGACTTCCCCTCCCGGACACTCCGCCGCAAATACCAAAAGTAGAGGAGACAGTAATGACTCTAAATTTTTTGGACACCCTACCAGTAGACGCACAACATATTCGGTTGTGGACGCAAAAAGACCCAGTTTTAGCCAAGATGAAGCATTTACTGCTAACAGGGGAACTGGAAAGACCAGTGGAGCCCCAGATGCACCCATACTGGAGCAGAAGGGACCAAATAACCGTAGAAGACGGTATCCTATTATGGGGAGCCCGGGTAATCGTCCCAGCTCAGGGCCGTCAGGCAATCTTAACTGAGTTACATCACGGACACCCAGGGGTGTCTAAAACAAAGATGCTAGCTCGAAGCTACGTTTGGTGGCCAGGTTTGGACACAGACATTGCAGCCTTGGTACGTCGGTGCCAGGAGTGCCAACAGGGGCAAAGAGTGCCACCAGCGGCGCCATTGCACCCGTGGGAATGGCCAGGCAGACCGTGGACCCGCCTGCATATTGACCACGCCGGCCCTTTCATGGGCTCAATGTCTTTGGTGATAGTGGACGCCCACTCCAAATGGTTGGACGTCCACCGGGTAAACACGGCAAGCACAGCATCGACAATTGAAAAGCTCAGGGCCTTGTTTGCAACACATGGACTTCCGGAGGTATTGGTGTCGGACAACGGAACGGCATTCACAAGTGGGGAATTTGGAAAATTCCTGAAGGAAAACGGAGTCCGTCCCATCAAAATGGCCCCTCACCATCCAGCGACCAACGGCCTGGCAGAGAGAGCGGTCCAGACACTTAAAGCGGGACTCAGGAAGCAGCGGGCAGCGTCAATAGACACAAAGCTCTCCCGCTGGCTGTTTGATTACAGGACCACACCGCATTCCACAACGAGTATACCGCCAGGTGAACTCTTAATGGGAAGGCGGCTGCGAACGAGGCTGAGTCTCCTTTTCCCAAATTTAACGGGGAAAGTGGAGAAACAACAGGAGGCCCAACGCAGGGGGCATGATAATAGTCGGCAGCAGAGACATTTCCAGGTGGGGGCACCGGTTTGGGTCAAGAATTATGGGAATGGACGGGAGGACTTCCGGTCGGCAAGCGGAGCGGTCGCACGGAGAGGGGCTCCCGCAAAGTAACGAAGTCGGGGCCTTTCTCTCCGTAGCGGCAAAGAGCAGGGAAGGAAAAGGAAGGAAAGGGAAGGAAAGGGACGCCCCCCCCCCCCCCACACAAAACAAACCTGTCGGCAGAGGATCCTCGGCAGCGGCAGCAGGAGCGGCAGCAGGAGCGGCACCCCCCCCCCCCCCCCCCCCCAACGCAGGCCAGGAGCGGAGTGGCAGGTCCACCCCCCCCCCCCCCATCGTAGGCCAGGAGCGGAGTGGCAGCGGCAGGTCCACCCCCCCCCCCCCCCCCCCCCCCAACGCAGGCCAGGAGCGGAGCAGCAGCGGCCGGGACCGAAGTGGGGACCAGCCGGCGGCAGCGACCAGCAACCTAACCACCCCCACCGGGAGGACGCGGGGTGCGAAGTGCGGCAGCCCGAACGGAGCAGCGGGGACCGAGCAGCGGGGACCGAGCAGCGGGGACCGAGCAGCGGGGACCGGCCCAACCACGTGGCAAGGACAAAGGGACTGGGCAAAAGCCTCTCTCTCTCTCTCTCTCTCTCCTGGGTGAGTGAGGAGAAAGGAAGGGGGGAAAAAAAGGGCTTTTATTTTAAAACAAAACCAAAAGAAAACTGTTAAAGAGAGAGGGGGAGGGGTATATATATTATTTTCTCTCTTTTTACCCTCACTCCCATCAAAAGTAAGCCCACCTGAGAGGTGTTGCATAAAAGCAGGGGGGGGGGGAGGAGAAAATAATTAATAAATAAATAAATAAAATAAAGTGGTAAAGGAAAGAAGGGAGGGGGGGGAAGGAAGGGACAAAAAAAAAGTATTTAAAAAAATAATAAATAAATAAAATAAAAATAGGGTGCGGAAAAGGGGGGAAAAGAAAAACAAGGGGAGATGAAAAGATGAAAGGGAAGGGGGAGAAAAAAACGCCAGAAGGGAGCCAAGGCAGAGGGGGCACCAGAAGCAGACGGGACAAAGGGCAAGCCAGCTCAGGCGAGCGAATCAGCACACGAAGCGGCAGGACGGATGTATCGCCGCATCAAAAAGAGCTGGACAGACAGGTGCCCTCTCCCCCGGGGCCAGAGGGGGGCTGGAATTGGAAGGTAGCCGTTACCGAGGTGCTGAGGGAGCAGCTGCAGGCAATCGAGGCAGAGGTGAAAGCAGACGCAGAGGCCGCAGTACAGGCAGCAGTGGCCAGGGCCATGTCAGGGGTGCAGCAGGCTCTGACCAGATTGGAGGAGAAAGTGGATGCCCAAGGGGAGAAACTGGAAGCCCAAGGGGAGAAACTGGAAGCCCATGAGGCAACCATTAAAGAGCTGGAGAAAGCAGCGACCGACATGAGCGACCGGGTCACGGCCCTGGAGAGGGAAGTGGCGAGACTGGGTGCAACACAGGGGAGCCTGAAGGGCAGGGTAGATGACCAGGAAAACAGCTCGAGAAGGCAAAATGTTAGGATAGTGGGCCTGCCAGAGGGGACCGAGGGTAGAAACCCCACAGCATACGTGGCTGCGATGCTGGGCAACTTAGTGGGGAGGAAAACTTTCCCCAACCCACCGGAAATGGACAGAGCACATCGGTCGCTGCGCCCAAAGCCCAAGGCAGGGGAACAACCGAGAGCAGTCATAGCTAAACTGCACCGGTATCGGGATAGGGAGACAATCCTGCACTGGGCCAAGGAAAATAGAGCCTGCAAATGGGAAGGGCACGCCATCCGAATATATGAGGATCTTGGAGCAGTCATAACTAAGAGACGGGCTGAGTTCAACAGAGTGAAAGCAGATCTCCACAGGAGCAGAGTGCGTTTTGGTATGCTGTACCCAGCGAAACTCTGGGTCACATACCAAAACAGGGAATACTTCTTTACAGCCCCCGCTGAGGCGAATAGGTTCGTCGAGGAACACGGGCTGGAAAAACACCAGCGGGTAGGGACGAGGGGCCCCTGGCAAGGGGCAACGACACGCCGACGGGGGGGTGGGGAGGGGTGAGGCAAAGCCAGCCCCCCCCCCGGCAGGAACGCCCAGAACAAAAAACAACCCACAGCCCAAGGGACCGCTCCAGGTGGGAGGCCAGGCCCCAGCACGAGGGAACGAGAGTATTGGAGAAGGGAGAGCAGGCGAGAGGGGTGCAGGGTAGGATGGGGGAAGAGCGGGCAGAAAACCGTAGAGGCCAGGCAGGGGAGAAGCGAGACAATAACCTCCGAGAGGGGAGCCACCGTACTAGCAGGAAAGCTAGCACCGGGGGCACGCAACAAAGCAGGGCTGCAACGCACCCCCAACAGGGGGGAAGGCGCCAGGCAGGGGAGGGGGGGATCACCCATCAAAGTCGGGAGAGCAAACGGGGACAGGAATAGGGGCTAGAGGGGCAAAGGAGGGGTATACAGGGGAGGAGGGAAAATGGAGAGACCGGGGGGGGGGGGGGGGGAGGGGTGGGGGGGACACACAGGGAGCGAGAGACCAGGGAGGGGAAATGCAGGGACAAAGGGACAAAAGAGGCCAGAAAAGGAACAGGGCTACAAAGTGCCACAACCAAGGGCTCGAAACAAGGAACCGCTGCAAGCACCCACCCAGTACGGTCTGTGGGCGAAGGGGGCCCCCAGAGTGTAGGGGACTACCCGCGTGGCGGACACACAGTGGACGGCCATGGCAGGTGCCCCCGGGACAAGGGGAAACCCCGGAGCGCAGAGACCCGACCGCATGGGGAGAGCAGTGATAGCGGCCATCCTGGACGGCCCCCTAACAAAGGGAAGCCCCGGAGTGCAGGGGCGCGTCCACCAGATAAATATGGTTAATCCCACAGGAACGAGGGGGCAGAAGCCCCCCACCAGGATAATCACCTGGAACGTAAGGGGACTTAACGGCCCAGTGAAGTGATCTAGAGTCCTCACCCACCTCAGAAACATGAGGGCCGACATAGTCTTCCTCCAAGAGACGCACCTGAGGGAGCAGGACCAACTGCGGGTAAGAAAGGGCTGGGTGGGACAAACCTACCATTCCTGCTATGGGACAAGGGCCAGGGGGGTGGCGATCCTGATCGGCAAGAGGACAATGTTTAGGGCGACAAAGATGGTTACAGACCCAGGGGGGCGGTATGTCATGGTCAGCCTGGATGGGGCACCGGTAGTTCTAGTCAACGTGTACGCGCCCAACTGGGACGACACGAGTTTCATCAAAAAGACCATGGCAGAAATCCCGAACATAGCGACGCATCGACTAATCATGGGGGGGGACTTCAACTGTGTACAGGATCCAAAGACGGACATATCAAACCCCAAAACGGGGAAAACCTCAAGCATGGCAAGGGAACTCAGTCACTTTATGGAGCAGATGGGAGCAGTGGACCCCTGGAGATTCGCCCACCCGGGGGAGAAAGAATTCTCCTTCTTCTCCCCAGTACACAACGTGTACACCAGAATTGACTTCTTTGTGGTGGGGAAAACGGTGCTTCCAGGGATAGACAAAGTGGAATACTCCGCAATTGTGATATCAGACCACGCCCCACACTACATGGACGTGCGGCTGGAGACGGGAAGGGCCCAGAGCCCCACATGGAGGTTGGACGGTGCCTTACTAGCTGACAAGGCCTTCAGCGAAAGGATAGCGCGGGCCATAGCGGAGTACACGGAGCACAACCAAAACGGGGAGGTATCATCCTCCACGTTCTGGGAAGCGCTTAAGGCCGTACTAAGAGGGGAAATCATTGCCTTCAAAGCGCAAAGAGATAGGGAGGAAAGGGTGGCTAGGCAGAAGCTGGTCGACTCCATACTGGAGGTAAACCGTCCATACTCCGAGGCCCCGACCGTAGAGCTCCTGGCGGAGAGAAAAGAATTACAAAGGAACTTTGACCTGCTCTCCACCAGGAAAGCAGTGCACCAACTCTGCCAGGCACACGGGACCCTGTACGAACACAGAGACAAAGCCAGCCGCCTGCTGGCACACCAGCTGAGAAAGCAGGCAGCCACCAGAGAAATTGCGCAAATCAGGGGTACCAGGGGCACGTTGGAAACAGAACCAGGGAGGATTAACAAAACCTTCAAGGCCTTCTACCAAGACCTGTACACCTCAGAGCCCCCAACGGGGAAGGCTGGGATGAACCGGTTCCTTGATGGACTGGACATACCAGTTGTGGGAGAGGGCAGAAAACGGGACCTGGAAGCACCACTAGCACTGGGAGAGATCATGGACAGCATTAGTTCCATGCTGACGGGGAAGGCGCCGGGACCGGACGGATTCCCGGCGGACTTCTACAAACAATTTGTGACAGCGCTGGCCCCGCACCTGCGGGAGATGTTCACAGACTCGCTAGCTAGGGGCACACTGCCATCCACGTTAGCACAGGCCTCAATCTCGCTGATACCTAAGAAAGACAAAGACCCAACGGAATGTGAGTCATACAGACCCATATCTCTTCTGAACGCAGATGCCAAAATACTGGCCAAAATCCTAGCCAAAAGGCTAGAAGACTGTGTACCTGAGGTGGTCACAGAGGACCAAACGGGCTTCGTCAAAGGTAGACAGCTTACCTCGAACATCAGGCGCCTGCTGAACGTGATAATGACCCCCTCCGGGGAGAGAACACAAGAGGTGATCGTCTCCCTGGACGCAGAAAAGGCCTTCGACAGAGTCGAATGGAAATACCTCATAGAGGTACTGGAGCGGTTCGGGCTTGGAACAGGGTTCACTGCTTGGGTAAAGCTCCTATACAACGCCCCCATGGCGAGTGTACGGACCAACAATACCAACTCCCAATACTTCCAGCTGCACAGGGGCACCAGACAAGGA
Organism: Scyliorhinus canicula; assembly: GCF_902713615.1. NCBI lineage: Eukaryota > Metazoa > Chordata > Chondrichthyes > Carcharhiniformes > Scyliorhinidae > Scyliorhinus > Scyliorhinus canicula. Next base: position 123,737,995 of record NC_052153.1, read on the forward strand.
TGCCCACTGTCCCCACTGCTGTTCGCACTAGCAATCGAACCGCTAGCAATCGCGCTCAGGGCAGCAAAAAATTGGAGGGGGATCCGAAGGGGAGGCAGAGAGCACAGAGTCTCACTCTGTGCAGATGATCTGCTCCTCTACATCTCGGACCCACAGAGCAGCATGGACGGAATCATCGCGCTCCTGAAAGAGTTTGGAGCCTTCTCGGGCTACAAACTCAACATGAGCAAAAGCGAGATCTTACCAGTACACCCGCAAAGTGGGGGGGGGTGTCAGCACAAACAAGCCCGACACAAATTCCGCTACCTGGGGATCCAAATAGCCCATGACTGGAAAGGGATCCACAAATGGAACCTCACCAGTCTGACGGAGGAAGTAAAAAAGGAACTGCAAAGATGGAACACACTCCCACTCTCCCTCGCGGGGAGAGCCCAGACGATCAAAATGAACGTACTGCCCAGGTTCCTCTTCCTGTTTAGATCCATTCCGATCTACATCCCCAAGGCCTTTTTCAAAGTGCTGGACAAACTTATCATGGCGTTCGTATGGGGGGGAGGGGGGGGGGGGGGGGGGGGGGTAAAAATGCTAGGATCCCAAAGAAGGTCCTACAAAAAACAAAATCCAGGGGGGGGGCTAGCCCTCCCGAATCTACAATTCTATCACTGGGCGGCAACAGCCGAGCGAGTAAGGGGATGGATCCAGGAGCCAGAAGCCGAGTGGGTGCGTGCGGAGGAGGCCTCCTGCATGGGAACCTCCCTCCGGGCCCTCGCCACGGCAGCACTCCCATCCCCACCCTAAAAACACTCCAGCAGCCCAGTGGTGACAGCCACCCTCCAATCCTGGAACCAACTGCGGCAGCAATTTGGCCTGACCAAAATGTCGGACAAGGCTCCCATCTACAACAATCATAGGTTCACACCAGCACTGACTGACGCCACCTTCAAAAGGTGGAGGCAGGACGGGGGGGACACTGACAGTCAGGGACCTATACATGGACGACAGGATCGCAACACTGGACGAACTGACAGAGAAATTTCGGCTAGCTGGGGGGAATGAGCTACGGTACCTGCAGCTCAAAAACTTCCTACGAAAGGAGACAAGGACGTACCCACAACCGCCACGACAGACACTACTGGAAAACCTACTGGACGCAAGTATCCTAGAGAAAGGGAACTGTAGCGACATGTATGACCGACTGGTAGGAAGGGACGACACCGTACTGGGCGCAACAAGAATGAAATGGGAGGACGACCTGGGGATTGAGATAGGGTGGGAACTCTGGAGCGATGCACTGCATAGGGTCAACTCCACCTCCACGTGCGCAAGGCTCAGCCTGACGCAACTAAAAGTGGTACATAGAGACCACTTAACAAGAAACCGTATGAGTAGGTTCTTCCCGGAGGTGGAGTACAGATGTAAACGGTGCCAAAGAGGCCCGGCCAACCACGCCCACATGTTCTGGTCTTGCCCCAGACTTGTGGAGTACTGGACAGCCTTCTTCGAGGCTATGTCCAAAGTGGTGGGGGTGAGGGTAGAGCCATGCCCGATAGTGGCGGTCTTCGGGGTTTCAGACCAGCCAGATCTATTCCTGGGGAGGAGGCCGGACGCCCTTGCCTTTGCCTCCCTGATCGCCCGCCGTAGAATCCTGTTTGGCTGGCGGTCAGCAGCACCACCCAGAGCTGCAGACTGGCTGTCCGACCTCTCAGAATCTCTCCAAATGGAGAAAATCAAATTCGCCATCCGAGGGTCAGACGACGGCTTCCACAGAACGTGAGAGCCATTCATGCAATTGTTCCGGGACTTGTTTGTGGCCAACGTACAAGAGGAAGAATAGCCGGGTGGCCAAGAATCAGGGGAAAATGGACAGGAATCGGAGGAAGGTAGCCGGGGGGGGGGGGGGGGGGGGGGGGGCTACGGGTTCATTATGGGGGTTTGATGGCTAGCTAAAGCCCAAAACCAAACTGTAAATAAATACCTATAAACATGTGCCTCGGCCATATTGGGGAATGTAAAATATGTATGCCGGCTAAAGGGGCGGCCACAGTTGTTATTATGAAGATGCTTACCTGTAAATATACATGTTAATTTTTGCGTATTTTATTTATTTATTTTTTCTCTCTAATAATTTGTAATTTATTGGACATAAAATATGAAAACTCAATAACAAACTATTTATTAATAACAAGAGGACAAGATGAATATATGAAGTAATAACAGAACATTGATCTCACAATCTACCCAAGTCCCAAAACTCACCCTCCAAGCAGGACCGCCTCAAGCTGGGATAGCCCAAACGGAAAGGATACCCACACCCCAGCCCCGAGCAATTTCTCCGGACCACGTCATCCAGTCATCAGAGTCGGAGATGGACACACTCGACGAGGCCGCCGCGACACCTCTCCCCGAGGAGGAGGAAGAACAACTTCCAAGGAGGTCGTCAAGGAAAAGACGGGCACCTATAAGGTACACCCCGCCCACTTCGGAGAACGACCCGGCGGACGACACAGAGGTGACAGACCCAGACATGAGGAGCAGGAAGAAGCTCAGAGGAATGCCAGCTGGCAGGAATTTCTTGGACCTTGGGGGGGAGGGGTGTAATGAACTCCAATTGGCTTTATTGGTTGGCCAATTGGAGTATGAGCTCCCTCAATGATAGCTCATTGAGGGGGCCCATATAAGCACCTGTGTAGGCTTTGTCAGCCAGTCTTAAGTTGACTGGACTGCTAGCAGCACTGTTTGTACTTATTGCAAATAAATATTGGTGTGGTGACGGAACTCCTGCCTCTCGTGGATTACTACAGTGTGTCTGGATGGAGGGTGGGTTTTGGGATTTAGGTAGATTGTGAGATCGATGTTCTGTTATTACTTCATCTATTCATCTTGTCCTCTTGTTATTAATAAATAGTTTGTTAATGTTTTTGCTTTTAAATAATTGCAGCGGTCTAGGGCCCAAATCTCGATAAGTTATAACAATTATTTATTAATTCACGTATGTTTCGATCACAGGTCGAGGAGGGCTGCAACTGACCGTGCGTTCACCTCGGGTGTCATGACAATGGTGAAATACAAGAATATGTGGATTTGATGGACCCAATGAACTTTTCTCATGGTGTTTCCTTTCATATAATCAGTACATAATGTATAATGTAAAATATTTACTATTACCAACAGCATACCGCCATTAGCATCCTTCTAATTTTCACTCAAGACAGCTTTTAATCATTCTCCTTTTCACACCACTTTGCAGAATTACTACAGATGTGTTATTCTCTCCCAGGAAATGCAAACTAAACTGATTCATCTCCTCTGGCTGCTAGTATTCATGGTATTTATTTAAATATCGGTAAAAGAGCCAGCTGTTATTTTTTTAGAACTGCACCGTAAAATTAAAATCTAGCCTGAACTCAAGTGAGTGCTGAATTATCTTTATATGAAAATGACACTGAAATGCATCAGTGCTAGAATTCAAATTGAATTTTGTAACATTCAGAAGTTATTATTCACTATTTCAATATGATTTGCTTTCTGTGGAGGGAAAATACAGCATTCGGTTATTGTGGAAAATAATTCCACAGGTGCAAACAGAAGTGATGCAAATTATCTGCCTCCTAATTAAAGCACATGAACTTATACATGAATTAGGAATAGAGTCCCCAAGAAATGTTTTAAAGAGGGTCTTGATATAGGTGCTTCTTTTAAGGTTCCCTGTAATAATCTTAAATAACCTTAGGGGCAGCACGGTAGCACAGTGGTTAGCACAGTTGTTTCACAGCTCCAGGGTCCCAGGTTCGATTCCTGGTTTGGGATCCCTGTGGAGTCTGCATGTTCTCCCAGTGTCTGCATGGGTTTCCTACGGGTGCTCCGGTTTCCTCCCACAGTCCAAAGATGTGCACGTTAGGTGGATTGGCCATGCTAAATTACCTCTTAGTATCCAAGGTTAAGTGGGGTTACTGGATAACGGGGACGAAGTGTGGGCTTAAGTGGGGTGCTCTTTCCAAGGGCCGGTGCAGACTCGTTGGGCTGAATGGCCTCCTTCTGCTCTGTAAATTCTATGAATAAGTCTCCCACACTGCCAGGGCAGAGTGACACGTACAGAGCGAGCATGGCAGGGAACTGTGAGAATACATCCTTCCATTTTTGTATGCAGGACTGTCCTGTCCAATGCTCCATGCAATCATTGTTTTCAACTTGGAGCATAGAATTAGCAATTATGTTTTTCTAGTATCTAAATCGAATTTCTTAATTCGTAAACAGATAAACAAGACTATTATTTTATTCGTTCTTGGGATGTGGGCATTGCTAAGTCAGCATTTGTTGTTCATCCCGAATTGGCCTTGAGCTGAGGGCTTACTAGGAGCTAGCCAGAGTTGATTGGAGAAGGAGCCTAGCAGGGAAGACAGTGGAACAGCAATGGCAGAAGTTTTTGGGAGTTATTAGGGTGGCACAACAGAAATTCATCCAAGGAGGAGGAAACATGCTAAGAGGAGGAAAAGGCATCCATGTCTGATGAGGTATGTCAAGGACAGCATAAAAGCTAAAGAAAAAGCATACAAAGTGGCGAGGATTAGTGGGAAACCAGAGGATTGGGATGCCTTTGAAAGCGAACAGAGGACAATTAAAAAAGCCATAGTTGGGGGGGAGGAGAAGATGAACAATGAGTGCATGCTAGCTAGTAATATAAAGGAAGATAGGAAGAGTTTTTTTCAATATATAAAAGGTAAGAGAGAGACACCAGTGGGATGCCAGAGCTCCAGGAAAACCAGGGGGCAGAGGTGAGTGCAGTGACCATTACTAAGGAGAAGGTTCGGGGAAAACTGAAAGGTCTGAAGGTGGATAAGTCACCGGGACTGGATGGACTACACCCCAGGGTCCTAAAAGAGATAGCTGAGGAAATTGTGGAGGCATTGGTGATGATCGTTCAGGAGGCAGGAAGGGTCCCAGAGGACTGGAAAGTGGCTAATGTAACACCACTGGAAAAAGGAACTGAAGGCACTGTTGCTAAGTTTGCAGATGGTACAAAGATCTGTGGAGGGACAGGTACTATTGAAGGGGCTGCAGAAGGATTTGGACAAGCTAGGAGAGTGGGCAATGAAGTGGCAAATGAAATACAATGTGGAAATGAAATACAGTGTGAGGTTATGCACTTTGGAAGGAGGAATTTAGGCATAGACTATTTTCTAAATGGGGAATGCTTAGGAAATCAGAAGCACAAATGGACTTGGGAGTCCTTGGTCACAATTCTCTTAAGGTCAATGTGCAGGTTCAGTCGGCAGTTAAGAAGGCAAATGCAATGTTAGCATTCATGTCAAGAGGGCTAGAATACAAGAGCAGGGATGTGCTTCTGAAGCTATATAAGGCTCTGGTCAGACCCCATTTGGAGTATTGTGAGCAGTTTTGGGCCCTGTATCTAAGGAAGGATGTGCTGGCCTTGGAAAGGGTCCAGAGGAGGTTCACCAGAATGATCCCTGGAATAAAGAACTTGTCATATGAGGAACGTTTGAGGATTCTCAGTTTGTACTCGTTGGAGTTTAGATGGATGAGGGGGGATCTTATTGAAACTTTCAGGATACTGTGAGGCCTGGATAGAGTGAACGTGGAGAGGATGTTTCCACTTGTAGGAAAAACTAGAACCAGAGGTCACCATCTCAGACTGAAGGAGCGATCCTTTAAAACAGAGATGAGGAGGAATTTCTTCAGCCAGAGAGTGGTGAATATATGGAAGTCTGCCACAGAAGATTGTGGAGGCCACATCACTGAGTGTCTTTAAGACAGAGATAGATAGGTTCTTGATTAATAAGGTGATCAGGGCTCATGGGGAAAAGGTAGGAGAATGGGGATGAGAAAATATCAGCCATGATTGAATGGCGGAGCAGATTCTATGGGCCGAGTGGCCTAATTCTGCTCCTATGTTTTATGGTCTTATGGACCCGTTATGAACTAACTGAATAAAAGTAAAGGCTGGAGACGTGGTTCAGCACTTATTTTTATATGAATGAAATGTGCCTCCCAGTTCGAAAAGAACACTGGGTATCACCGACCATTCCTACTCTGAAGTAATGATAACATCTTTTGACTCCCCCTCCTGTTGCTTCCATCCATGCTGCTCACACCTTTGCTTTCATTGCAGACTTTTGCTGCAAAGAGCCTAAGCTCTCATGATACATCTTCTAAAATTCGCTCCAGTCTCATCCAGAAAGGACAGACAGTCCTTCCCAGTTTGTGCTTTAATGCCATTGCAACTTCCACAAAATGTTCTCACAAAATGTTCAAAGAAGGTATTTTCCTAAGCGTGGCTGACGTCACTTAGGCGCCGCCGTCGCGTCATTCTCGGCGCGCCGTCTTGACGCAAGCGTCAAGGCCCGGCGGCCGAGATTTATGGATGCCGCTCCTAGCCCCTTGGGGGTGGTGAATAGGGTGCGAGGAGCGGCCTCCGAGGCCATTGTGAAACTCGGCCGAGTTCACGACGGCCTTCCCGATGCTGTGTGGGAGCGGAGAATTCCGCCCCAAGTGTGTGAGATAAATGAGGATTAGGGTGGTTGGAGGTTGGTTGGGGAGATGGATCATGGTAGGATGAGTCAAGGCAGTTTGGGTGGTTGGCTCGGGGGCTGGGGATGTAATTGGAGGTGTGGGGGTAGTCAGAAGGTGGAGGTTAGTTGGAGTGGGAGATAGTCGATTAGTGGGATGGTAGCTGGGAGGTAACAATGGGGTGGGGGGGTAGTTGGAGGTTTGGGAGGGTTGTCAAGGCGTGGGGGATTTTCAGGAGCTGGACACGCAGCTGGATTCTTCGATTTTGAGGCTATGTCCCTATGCCGGCATGGGAATGGTGGCGTTTTCTGGCAGAAGAAATGGCGTAAAATGGCCACCGATCCTCCGTTTGGCTGGGGGCTAGAATCAAGGTAGCGTAGAGCACCTAACACTAGCTGCCAAGAACTGCCGGGTCCATGGCCGCACATGCGCACAGCGGTGGCCTGCAACATGGCGCCGGAAGCTAGCGGACCCGGCCTGCGAAATAGTCCCTCCTTTTGGCCGGCTCGGATCAGTCCTCCCCCAACTGTGGCGGAGCTGGACTGAGGCCGCAGCCACCACGCCGAGTTCCCGATGGGCGAGACCCTGAGAGACTCAAGCCATCGGGAACTCGTCTGGCCAGGGGCTGAGCATCGGGTGTGGCAGGCAATGTCCTGACTCTGTCGATACGGCGCGAAGCGTGCTTTCAGTGTATGCCGCTTTGGAGGTGGCGGAGCATCGCAAAAGGTGTCTGAAAGCCTTCAGGGCATTACCGAGGTACTCCAGAGTGTGGACCAGTCACTGAGGACCATCGCTGAAGACTTCTACATCATGGTACAGATAATGGGGAGCCTCCAGGACTGACAGTGCCAGATGACTCAGAGGCTTCTGGAGTTCACTGCAGCTCACCCTCCATCCCATTGATGCACTGATGCGCAATCAATAACTACTGAAACGAGGATGTAGTCCGAATTGAAGGCTTTAATCAACAAGATGTTTCCCCAGCAGCTCGAGTACAGAAAAGGCAGGCTGCTGGGAAACACGGGCTCTTATACTCCGCCTCACTGGGCGGAGCTACCTTACACTCTCACCAATGAATTACAATCCAGTGGGTCAATGAGCAGCGAGCCTTCTCCACCAATGGTGGCTCAGCACTCCCAGGTACTGTAGTACCTCCAGTCATACTACCACATTCACCCCCTGTTGAGAAAGGAACTTGCGGGGGGGGGGGGGGGGGGCTGCTCGGTCATCCAGCCATGACTGGCAGTCCGTGCGGGTGGGATAACTTACTGGTAGTATGACTAGTGATATGGTACTACACTCCCCTCGAACAGCAGCTGCCCACTGGCCCGTAACTATTTACAGAGACAGAAATTGTGTTGTATACATGGCGTGTGTAAAAAAGAAGAAACAAAAAAGTTCATCAATAGTTCATATTGACTCGATCAGGCGATCGGGAGCCTTGGACGTCCTCTGCGATTGACGGAGCTTCGGCGGAGACGTCGATGGAGATGCCGACGTCCATGACTCCGGGAGCGATAATCCGGTCCTCATGGCAGCTTCAACACCCCTAGATGGCGCTGGTGAGGATGGTCGGGCCGGGGAGGGGGCATCTAGTCCTCTTGGCGGCGCAGATGAGGGGGTTGGTGGACCAGGGAGGGGAGTGCCTGTAGAGTGCAGTTGTGGGTGGGGGTTCCCGGCATAGCCAGTGGGGGAAACGGTTGTCCAGGGAATGGGGCTACAGTGAGGGGTGCCGGTGGGGGGGAGGGTGGGACTGGTGACGAGGGCGGTGGAGCGGATCCAGCGGGCGCCAGGTCCCGTAGAGAGACCTTGTCTTGTCGGCCGTCGGGGTACTCCACGTACGCATATTGCGGGTTAGTGTGGAGCAGTTGGACCCTCTCGACCAACGGTTCTGACTTGTGCACCCGCACGTGTTTCCGGAGCAGGATGGGCCCGGGGGCTGCCAGCCAGGTCGGGAGCGAGGTCCCTGAGGAAGACGTCCTGGGCGATAGAAGTGAGGCTTGCACTCCGCACAGATGTGGCAGTTTCTGGTGACTGTCCTGACCTCCTCGATGGAGTAGGGCAGGTTCCGGGTCTTCACGAAATGGAAGAAACGAGTGACCCCCGGGTGGCAGACGTCCTTGTGGAGGGCTTGAAGGCGGTCCGCCTGCACGTTGGCACATGTGCCACGGGATAGGGCATCAGGAGGCTCGTTTAACATCTCGGGACGATACAGGATCTCGTAGTTGTAGGTGGATAACTCGATGCTCCACCGCAAGATCTTATCGTTTTTTTATCTTGTCCCGCTGTGCATTGTCGAACATGAAGGCCACCGACTGTTGGTCTGTGAGGAGGATAAACCTTCTACCGGCCAGGTAATGCCTCCAATGTCGCACAGCTTCTACTATGGCCTGTGCTTCCTTCTCAACCGAGGAGTGGCGGATTTCGGAAGCATGGAGGGTGCGTGAGAAGAAGGCCACGGGTCTGCCCGCTTGGTTGAGGGTGGCTGCCAGAGCTACGTCATTGTGGCCTTTGCGATATCCGCTTTGATGCGGCTGAAGGCCTGGCGGGCCTCCGTCGACAGGGGGAAAGTGGTTGTTTGTATGAGAGGATGGGCTTTGTCGGCTTAATTGGGGACCCACTGAGCGTAGTAGGAGAAGAAACCAAGGCAGCGCTTCAGGGCCTTGGAGCAGTGGGGGAGGGGGAGCTCCATAAGGGAGCGCATGCGTTTCGGGTCGGGGCCTATCACTCCATTTCGCACTACGTAGCCGAGGATGGCTAGGCGGTCGGTGCTGAACACGCATTTTTCTTTATTGTAGGTCAAATTTAGGAGTTTTGCGGTTTGGAGGAATTTGCGGAGGTTGGTGTCGTGGTCCTGCTGGTCGTGCCCGCAGATAGTGACATTATCGAGATACGGGAATGTTGCCTGTAAACCGTATCGGTCGACTATTCAGTCCATCTCTCGCTGGAAGACCTAGACCCCGTTTGTGACACCGAAGGGAACCCTTAAGAAGTGGTAGAGAGGCCCATCTGCCTCGAACGCAGTGTACTTGCGATCGCTCGCGCGGATGGGGAGCTGGTGGTAGGCAGACTTCAGGCCTACCGTGGAGAAGACCTTGTATTGCGCGATCCTGTTAGCCAGGTCGGATATACGGGGAAGAGGGTACGCATTTAGTTGCGTAAACCTGTTGATGGTCTGACTGTAGTCTATGACCATCCTATTCTTCTCCCCGGTCTTTACCACCAGAACTTGTGCTCGCCAGGGTCTATTATTAGCCTCGATGACTCCTTTCTTCAGGAACCGCTGGACCTTGGACCTGATGAAGGTCCGGTCCTGGGCACTGTATCATCTGCTCCTGGTGGCGATGGGTTTGCATTCTGGGGTGAGGTTTGCAAACAGGGAGGGGGGATCAACCTTGAGGGTCGTGAGGCTGCAGACAGTGAGGGGAGGTATAGGGCCGCTGAATTTAAATGTTAGAGTCTGGAGGTTACATTGGAAGTCTAACCCCAGGAGTCCGGCCGCACAGAGGTGGGGGAGGATGTAGAACCTGTAATTCTTGAACTCCCTCCTCTGGACTGTGAGGTTCGCTACACAATAACCTTTTATCTCGACCGAATGGGAGCCCGAGGCCAGGGAGATATTTCGATTGACGGGATGGACAGGAAGAGAACAGCGTCTAACCTGTCGGGGTGTATGAAACTCTCCGTGCTCCCAGAGTCGAGCAGACAGGATGTTTCGTGCCCATTGATCAGCACCTTCGCCGTTGCTGTAGAGAGGGTGCGGGGTTCAGACTGGTCCAAGGTGACTGATGCTAGTCGTGGCAGGAGATCGGAGTCGTCATCGGGCGGTGCGTAGTCACCCGCGCTGGGGTCCTCGGAGCTGGTCCAAAATGGCGGCGCCCACTGGTCGCACATGGTGGGGGATGGACAAAATGGTGCCGCCCGTCCCCCGCATGTGGCGTCGGAAGAACAAGATGGCGGCACCCGGAGGCCGCACGTGGCGTTGGGGGAGGAGGATGGTGAAGTTCGCGGGCCGCACGGGGCCCATGGAGAGAGTCGGGCGGTGTCCCGCAGTCGCCGCCCGGGACCGCAGCGACCGCCCTGGCTTGGCAGACTGACATAAAATGGCCCTTCTTACTGTAGCCCTTGCATGTTGCCGATCGGGCTGGGCAACGCTGTCGGGGATGTTTTGCCTGTCCACAAAAATAGCAACGGGGCCCAGTGGGGTTTCCAGGCCATCTCGCAGTGCAGGCCTGAGGCAATTCAGAGTCCGTATGGGGAAGAATAATTCCACGCTGCCCAGAGGGCCGCCGCGCGGTCGGGGGCATATGAGCGGACGTTTTGGTAAGCAACATCTAGTGAGTTAGCGAAGGCCCGTGCCTCCGTGAGGCTCAGTTTCCTTTTCTAAAAGTCTCTGGCGGATTTGTGGGGACTGCATACCCACAACAAAACCGTCTCAGATCAACAGTTTGGTGTGCTCATTAGCAGAAACTTGCGGGCAGCCGCAGTTCCTCCCCAGTACAAGGAGCGCACGGTAAAATTCGTCTAACGACTCACCAGGGGTCTGCCGCCTAGTAGCTAGCAAGTGCCGAGCGTAAACTTGATTCACCAGTCGGATGTAGTGTCCTTTTAGCAGTTCCATGGCGGAATCATAGTCGGACGCGTCTTTGATGAGCGTGTAGATATCGGGACCTACGCACGAGTGCAGGAGGTGCAGCTTCTGCTCCCTCGTTGGTACGCTTTCTGCCGTGCTGAGGTAGCTATTGAAACAAGCTAGCCAATGCTTGAATGTAGCTACTGCGTTAGACGCATGGGAGCTGAGTTGTAGACACTCCAGCTTGATGCGGAACTCCATCTTTTAAAAACCTTGTTGATTAAATTGATGCGCAATCAATAACTACTGAAACAAGGATGTAGTCCGAATTGAAGGCTTTAATCAACAAGATGTTTCCCCAGCAGCTCGAGTACAGAAAAGGCAGGCTGCTGGGAAACACGGGCTCTTATACTCCGCCTCACTGGGCGGAACTACCTTTCACTCTGACCAATGAAATACAAATGATTGGGCCAATGAGCAGCGAACCTTCTCCACCAATGGTGGCTCAGCACTCCCAGGTACCGTAGTACCTCCAGTCATACTACCACATGCACCCAGGGCACTACAGGCACCTTCAGGAAGAAGGAAGAGCTGGAGTCCATCCCGGAGTCCATCTCCACCAAGGAGACAAAGGCAAATTCCAGTTTGTCTGTAATTTCCCCCCCACCCTCTCCCTGCCTGATACTGGTGCATCACAAGGGCAGTTGGCAGAACTGGGTGGCATGGCAACACCTGTGACACCAGTAAATTGACTGGGGCCCTCTGGCTTCAGGCCCTCCAGAGGACGTCTACCAAGGTTATCAAAGGTCACAGGGCACGAAAAGCAGCAGACTGCCTCCACTTCCGATGTACATCCCGGGGTCACACTGAGATGTAGCACAAGATCACGCAAGATCAAGTAGAGTGAGGAGCACTGAGTGGGTACTCATGATGTCACTATCCGTAGCTAGGAGGAATGGAACCCTGACACGTTAAAATGTTCACCATTTAAAAAAAAAAAATAATTTTTATTGAAAATTTTTTAATTTATACAACAACATCAAACCATACTAAAATACCAACAATAACAATAATGATAACAATCATGAACCTTCGCCCCTCCTCAATAAACAACCCAACATATTAACAACAACTTAAATTAACACAATGTTAAGTTACATAACCGTAGCGAAAAAAAAAATCGAAACTGTAGTAAGGAACACCCCCCCTTGCCCCCCACCCCTCTCTCTCCCTCTGGCCCCAGATGACCTACCAGCTGTATGGGCGGGCTCCAGCACAACCAGGGCCATCTTTTTGGCTGGGGTAAGTGTGTGTGGGGAGTGTAATGTGTATGTGTGGCTGCAGCTTGTCAACCTCCCGCGTGTCGATCATGGACCCGGCGTATCCTGCACCATTTTACAGAGGAATTAAGTGTGTTCCATGTGACACCGGTGCTAGCCCCTCAACGGTAGTGGAATCGGTCGAGCTGCGGGACCGGTTTTTCTGTCGTAAAAGTCCACGGATTCTGCATTGGCATCAACACTTCTCAGAAACGGAGAATCCAGTCCATCATGTATGCCCCCTGGGTAGCGGGCACAGATGTGCATGATCCTCAGACTGCTGCACACGATCAGAACATTCAGGGAGTGGAACCCCTTCCTGTTAATATAAAGCTCCCTGGACCTGGGGCATTCTGGCGAGGCGGCGCGTCCTGCAGCCCGGGCATCTTGGCGTCCCTGGTCCAGGTCGAAGATGATACAGTCTGATACCTGGGCACACAGCGCATTCGTCTCATCCTAGATGCACCAGTGGGCTGAAGACTGTGATATGTCACACAGGTCCCCACATGAGCCCTGGAATGACCCAGTGGCGGAAAGGTTTAATGCTGCAGTGACCTTCACAGCCACTGGGGGTGGGTGCCCTCCTCCTCCACGGGGTGCCATTTCTGCGAGGAGAAGAGCCAACCCCTCACCAGAGGGAGCGTCTCGAAGGTGCTAGGAACCAACGAGTTCCACAAGGATTTATGCGTCGTGCACGCTTCCTGAATATCAGGAGCAGGTGCAGCTGATGGTCACACACCAACTGCATATTCAGGGAGTGGAAGCCTTTCTGATTGATGATGGGCACCCCCTAATGACCTGGTGTTCATTGGGGGACATGTGTAATCATCCTGGGAACCTGGGATATGCCAGAGATGGTGTGAACTCCTGTGTCCGGCCTTCCTGGTGGGCTTGGTCCAGATTGTTGATATAGTCTGCTGCCCAGACCCATAGAGCATGCATCACAGCACAGATGCAACTCTGCATGGATGTCTGCAAAATCCTAGACAGGCCCCTGCTCGGCCCCTGGAAAGACCCAGAGAATAAAGGTTCAAGGCGACTGTCACCTTGACAGTCATCAGGTGTGGGTAACCGTCTCCAGACCCCCACGATGCCAGGTGTGCCATCATCTGGCACAGGTGGCACACTGTCTCCTTGCTTAGTCGAAGCTTTTGGCACAGGTGGTCCCGCATCTCCTCAAAGGACAGGCGCTTACAGTATACACTTTGTCTGATGCGGCGCCTCCCTAGCACCTCTTCCTCGGCCTGTCGGACGGCCAGCACTCGAGTCTCACCGACTGGCCCCTGCTTTTCTGGTGCAAGCTCTTCTTGTGCAGGGTCTTCCCCGAATAGGCCCTGGGCCTCCAGCCTCTGTGCGTCCACAACGGTAGTGTGGCCAGGTAGATAGCAAGCATTCCTGGCTGTACTCCAAAATTCATCACCTGCATCGGGGGCGGGGGGGGGGGCGGGGGGGGGGGGGGGGGGGGCGGGGGGAGAGAAGACATGTTAGCAAGATGAGTATTCCCTTGCCAATCCAGATCCAGACCCTAAGTTGCACTTCAGCTCCACCCTCCACATGTCCCCAAACCAACCCCACACCTCAGTCGTCCCGCCTGATGTGTTGCCTTCCACACTACACCCCTGTTTTCATCAGCGAGTGACACTAGGCCTGTGATGTGGGGAGCCTCTATCCTCACCACCCATCCCTGTCAACAGGGGTACTGGAGGTTGTTGCAACCTGCGTCAGCAATGGGCTCTGTCTCCCCGGTGGGTCGTCTGTGGGTCTCCTCATTGAATGGGGCATGTGCTATCCCACCAGCAGAGTGTCACCTGGTTGTGGCGTGGAGAGGATCATGGAATGTTAACAATCACTTCCATGCTTAGAGGCTTATGTATGGGCAGGTCCTACAGATGGCGGTGACGCAGGGAATTGTGCGGCTTCTGGGAGGATATTTGCAGTGTAATGTGGGTCCTGGGTGTGACAAACAAGTTGTAACAACCTGTTCAGGGGCAGGATGGTTGGGAGCAGGGGCGCGGTGGACAGGCAGGGTATGGGGACTGCTGGTGGGCCTGTGAAGTGGGCTAGCTGCTAGTGTCACTGATCAGGCTCTTTCCTGAGAGGGGCAGTGTGCCAGGGAGGAAGCCAAAAGCCACGGTGGATGTGTCCTTTGTTTGGGGTGAGCTCTGCTATTCCCCTGCTTCCCCTGCAGTGGAGCTGTGCTTCTGCTGAGTGCACTGAGGAGTGCCAGCACCTGGTGGCCACTGATTGACCTTGGCCACACCCATCCTGTTGATGGGTCAGCTGGAGTCTGAGGGTTTCCAGAGGGGTGGCCTGGGTGGGCTGTCAAATGACCAGAGGCTCTGTGAACATTTACAGTTCACAGTGAGCAGTCAACAGAGTGAGCAGCCAGGGGCCTATAACTTGTACCAAATGGGTGCGCTTAAAACAAATACAGCAGCAATGGCAGCCTGAGCCAGGCCACCCTGATCCCGAGGGGAACACCCTGAATCCATGGAGCTGACAGCAGATTTCTCCCTGTTACTGCCCCTTTGTTTACCTTCTCTCCCCCTCAGCAGCCATGCCGCCCAGTCTCCATTTGTAAATACTGGTAATAAACTGCATCCGTGCGACTTCAGCCTGAGAGGAGTGGAGCATTGCGTAGGCTTGGAGCACAGTGGATCAAAGCCGCTAATCATATTTGAATGCATGCAAATGCCAGCTTTGCTTGCTGCCGTCAGAGCAGGGCACGTACCTCATTATCGCCACCAGCACAGTGCCCGATTCGGCACCCGGCGTGGACTTCAATGTTAACCTAATTCCTGGTTCTCCGCCCGATCGCGGTTTGTGGCGGCGTGAGGTGGAGAATATAGCCCTCTGCATTTTGTTAGTAATGGGCTAGTAGTATGCGTCAGAGTAATTTTTGACAGTTAAATAAGAGTCAATATGTGACATTTAATGAAGAGGTCTGGGTTCAACCTGAAAAAGAAAACATAAATAAATTGGACGAAAACATCAATGACAGCTGTTGGATTTCTAAAATACATTGTGCAATACAATCAATAATGATGCTGCCATCGTTAAATTTACATACATGTACACTTGTATTTAAGTATTAATTTCAATAATTATATATTTTCTGCTGTAATTTTGGGCGATAATGTATCACAGCTCTTGCAATGTTTCTGGGTCTTGTTGGTTTACATAAACCAGATGATAATCCCAAAAGATAAAGACTGCAAAATTCAATTTTGTAGCGCGTGTGCTTTCAGCACTTTGAATGCTGTTTCTGATCCAAAATGGTACGCTCACTATTGGGACTTGCCCTGCGAGGTGCCATTTGGTAAAGTACTGGCTCAGGCACTGGAGGTCTGCAGGCAGACTGTAGCAATGTCAGTGTGTAATGCAGATTTGTAGCCAATGGTGTCTTTCCAGCCGAATGCTCCAATTAACCCCCTCTCTCCGCGTTGCACAGCTGAATATGCATTCAATAGAGGGAAGGACCTCTCTCCCCACACACCCGACCCTCCATGCCAGTACTAATGCTATTTGGAGGGATCATTAGCTGCTTTCAGCTTAGTTGCTGATAAATTTCTACTGGCTGTTTCTCAGTTTGTAGAAGTGTTTGATAGTCTTTATTGCTATTTAAAATTGATGAAGTTTACAGAGAATGTTCTGACTTCAATGGTTCTACTCAGTCCATAGAACCATAGACCACCTGCTCACAACATCGTGTAGTTTCTGTCCCTTTTTGTCTGAATGAGCAAAGGTGACACAGTTATAACATGCTACTGAAAGAGAGAGGAGGAGGAGAGGAGCAGGCAGAGTGGGCACGTGGCTATGTCAGGACTGCAGACTTCCACATAGCACAAGATTCCATTGGCAGCACATACATCACTTTACAAATTCAGAGATGTACCTCAACTGGAAGTGGCTCTACCCTCAATGTCCAGTAGGTGCACAACCATGCTCAATGGGCATTTTGGGTCAATGTCCAGTATCCTGGCAGCAGTCAGGACGTCTTTATTTTGCTGCAGTCGGCTGCACAATCTGCATTTTAGCCACCGTTACAAATCAGGGGATGAATCCTGGGTGATAAGGGCCACCTGGCTCAGAACTCCATTGTACAATCCATCCATGAATTTAATGAAAGCCACACTTAACACAAAATGCGACAGAGCAGGTGATGGGTATGCTTAAGCAAAATTTCTAGTGCCTTGATTGCTCTGAAGGAGATTCACAGTACTCACCAGAGCACGTATCACAATTCATCATGCTGCTTGCCGCATAACCTTACCACTATGAGGCCACAGCCCTTGCCACCAGGTAGATGATGACATGCTGAGAAGTAAGAGGAGGAGGAAAAACAGTGGCAACACAATCCTTTTTTAGCTTGGCTGTCTGTGATTGCCTCATCTGACTGCAGTTCAAGTAAATGCAACCCCAAAGCCCTATTCAACATCAGAGCCAGACCAACCTTCCCTGTTACTAACTAGCACAGCATCTATTTGGCCTCAATGCTGAAATAAAAGACAAGACAAAACACATTCCAAGCCAGTGTTATAAATCAAATCAAGCCATAATGCATATAAATGTCAAATAATCAAATAATCACCCTTGTGTATTCGCTCAGTGCCATTGCCTGACCCAGTGCTCCAACGAATACCACCTCAGTGGCTGCAAATTGGCTGATGGAAGGCTTGTTAACGGCGGAGGCTGCAGCTGGCTTTGCAGAATGACATTGAGCAGCTCTGTTCCTGGAAGTCTCAGCTTTAGACTGCACGACTTTGGCATAGCAACGTCAGTCTGAAGAGTCTCCTGGTTCCCTGAAGATATCTCTCTGCTGCTCAAGGTGCCAAGTGCAGCTTCAGAAAATCTGGGAACATGCTCTCTGCCATGTTGTGTCATAATTCAGTGTTTGTGCTCACACTCTCTTCTACAAGTTGTTCTTACACCAGCTCTGGCTAGAGTGCAGTTCCAATTTAAGAGATGCAGATTAACTTGAAGTGGTGTTAGTGTGGTGATAACCACTGTAGATATGCATACTTGCAGTAGGGGGATGTATGGCTGTACCTGTAATACAGGTTCCTCCGGTAAGCCCCTGCCGGCTAGCTCCACCCACAGTGAGCTTGTGTATAAATATGCGTGTGAGTCACTCAGACCCTAGTCTTCAGTTGCAGCCGGAGGAATAGCATCACACAGCAATAAAGCCTCGATTGAACTTGTCTCTCGTCTTTGAGTGCAATTGTTAGAGCCACAATTTATTGCTGTGTGATTTTCCGTACACCATGGACATCAGAATCAAGCCTGACCGTCTGCAGCTGGGTCCGCAGTCACCTCACGCCAGGAAAGACTTTGTTCACTGGCTTGCAGTCTTCGAGGCCTACATCTCTTCAGCGGACCCTCCCCCCGACGGAGGCTCAGAAAAAGCAACTCCTGTACTTGAGACTTAGCTCCAGTGTCTTTCCGCTAATTTGAGATGCGACTGACTACACCAGAACTATGGAACTGCTCAAGGAGAACTATGCACAGTCGCCGAACACCCTGTTTGCGAGGCATCAACTCCCCACTCGCGTCCAGCAGCCGGGTGAGTCGATTGAGGACTTCTGGAGGGCCCTTATACCTCTGGTACGAGACTGCGATTGCCGGGCCCTCACAGCCACGGAACACTCTGACTTACTCATGCGCGATGCCTTTGTTACAGGCATTGCATCGGACCCCATCCGGCAACGACTGCTGGAAGGGGCCGCCCTCGACCTCGCGGCCACAAAGACTCTGGCGCTTTCCATGATGGCCGCCTCCCGTAGTGAGCGAACTTACTCCGCTTGCCGCTCGGCCCACCCGTCCTACCCCTCGTGGACCCCGCAAACGGCCCCCCAGGCCCACCCGTCCTACCCCTCGTGGACCCCACAACTGGCCCCCCCAGCAGCCGCCCCTGCACACTACGCCTGTGCTGCTCACCGCACCGCGTTCCCTGGGGGTCCCCACTGTTACTTCTGCGGTCAGCAGAAGCACCCCCGCCAACGCTGCCCGGCCCGCACCGTGACCTGCAAAGCTTGTGGCAAGAAAGACCACTTTGCAGCAGTGTGTCAGTCCCGGATGGTTGCCGCTATCGCGGCCCAGTTCCCCTCGCCTCAGCCGATTGCACAATGGGCCCTGCCGTCCGCTTCCCCCGACCCCACGTGCGATCAGTGGGCGCCGCCATCTTTCGCCGCACCCGCCACGTGCGCTCCATGGGCGCCGCCATCTTCATGCACCACCGCCATGTGCGTTCCATGGGCGCCGCCATTTTGTCCCGACCCCACAACGTGCGCTCCATGGGCGCCGCCATTTTGTCCACCGCCATCTTTTCCCACACAGGTACTCCAGACGCTGCCATTTTGTCCTCCCGGGACGGGGCCACGGGACGCGGGTCGTTACCGCTCCTCGTCGGACTCATCTGACACGACTGCCGATCGCCCGCTACTCGCCTCCGTTACACTCGACCAGTCGCGTCCTCACAACCTGGCACCCTCTTCCACATCGGTGCTGGTCAATGGCCACGTGACCTCCTGCCTCATCCACTCCGGGAGCACCGAGAGCTTTGTCCACCCAGACATGGTAAGGCACTATTCCCTTGCGGTCCATCCCCCCAACCGGCAGATCTCTCTCGCCTCCAGTCCTCACTCTGTCCCGATTAGGGGTTTCTGCCTGGTTAAACTTACTGTACAGGGCATGGAATTCGACCGTTTCCGTCTGTACATTCTCCCCAACCTCTGCGCGTCACTCTTACTAGGCCTGGATTTCCAGTGCAATCTCCAGAGCCTCACCCTCAAATTCGGCGGACCCCTACCTCCCCTCACCGTTTGCGGCCTCGCGACCCTCAAGGTCGAGCCTCCCTCACTCTTTGCCAATCTGACCGCAGATTGCAAGCCCATCGCCACCAGGAGCAGACGGCACAGCACCCAGGACAAGGCCTTCATCAGATCCGAAGTCCAGCGGCTGCTTCGGGAGGGTATCATCGAGGACAGCAACAGCCCTTGGAGAGCCCAGGTGGTAGTGGTTAAGACCGGGGAGAAGCACAGAATGGTCGTGGACTACAGCCAGACCATTAACCGGTACACGCAGCTCGACGCGTACCCCCTCCCCCGCATTTCTGATATGGTCAATCAGATTGCACAGTACCGGGTCTTCTCTACTATTGACCTGAAATCCGCCTACCACCAGCTCCCCATCCGTAAATTGGACCGTCCCTACACTGCCTTCGAGGCAGACGGTCGTCTGTACCAATTTCTCAGGGTTCCCTTCGGCGTCACGAATGGAGTCTTGGTATTTCAACGAGAAATGGACCGAATGGTTGACCAGTACGGACTGCAGTCCACCTTCCCGTATCTCGACAATGTCACCATCTGCGGCCATGACCAGCAGGACCATGACGCCAACCTTTCTAAATTCCTCCACACCGCATATCTCCTTAATCTCACGTACAATAAGGAGAAGTGCGTGTTCCGCACAGACCGCTTAGCCATCCTCGGCTATGTAGTCCAAAACTGACTACTGGGGCCCGACCCCGATCGCATGCGCCCCCTCATGGAGCTTCCACTCCCCCACTGCCCCAAGGCCCTCAAACGCTGCCTTGGGTTATTTTCTTATTACGCCCAGTGGGTCCCACAATACGCGGACAAGGCCCGCCCACTTATCCAGTCCACACATTTTCCCCTCTCGGCCGAGGCACAACAGGCCTTCACCCGCATTCGATCTGACATAGCCAAGGCCGGGATGCACGCAGTAGACGAGACACTGCCTTTCCAAGTAGAAAGCGACGCTTCAGATGTCACACTTGCCGCCACGCTGAATCAGGCAGGCAGACCCGTGGCATTCTTTACATGCACCCTCCACGCCTCCGAAATTTGGCATTCCTCTGTTGAAAAGGAGGCCCAGGCAATCGTTGAAGCGGTGCGGCACTGGAGGCATTACCTGGCCAGCAGGAGATTCACTCTCCTCACTGACCAACGGTCGGTAGCCTTCATGTTCAACAACACGCAGGGGGACAAGATCAAGAATGACAAAATCTTGCGGTGGAGAATCGAGCTCTCCACCTTTAACTACGAGATCTTGTATCGCCCCGGCAAGCTCAACGAGCCCCCAGACGCCCTCTCCCGAGGTACATGTGCCAACGCACAAGTGAACCAGCTCCGTGCCTTGCACGAGAGCCTTTGCCATCCGGGGGTCACTCGCTTGTACCATCTAATCAAAGCCCGCAATCTGCCCAACTCCGTCGGGGAAGTACGGACAGTCACCAGAGACTGCCAGATTTGTGCCGAGTGCAAGCCACACTTCTACCGGCCAGATCGCACGCGCCTGGTAAAAGCGTCCCGCCCCTTTGAACGCCTCAGCGTGGACTTCAAAGGGCCCCTCCCCTGAACCGACCGCAACACCTACATCCTTAGTGTGGTCGATGAATTTTCTAGGTTCCCCTTCGCCATCCCATGCCCGGATATGACGTCTGCCACCGTCATCAAGGCCCTGGATTCCATTTTCGCTCTGTTCGGCTTCACCGACTACATCCACAGTGACAGGGGATCCTCGTTCATGAGCGATGAGCTGCGTCAGTTCCTGCTCAGCAGGGGTATCGCCTCCAGCAGGACGACCAGCTACAACCCCCGGGGAACTGGCAGGTAGAGAGGGAGAACGGGACGGTATGGAGGGCCGTCCAGCTGTCCCTACGGTCCAGGAACCTGCCAGCCGCTCGCTGGCAGCAGGTCCTCCCTGACACGCTCCATTCCATTCGGTCACTACTGTGCACCGCAACTAACAGTACCCCCCATGAACGTGTTTTTGCCTTCCCTAGGAAGTCTACATCCGGAGTGTCGCTCCCGACGTGGCTCACGACTCCGGGGCCAGTCCCTCTCCGTAGGCATGTCTGGCACCACAAGGCGGAACCCCTGGTGGACAAAGTACACCTTCTCCACACCAACCCTCAGTATGCCTACGTGGAGTTCCCCGATGGCCGCCAGGACACAGTCTCGCTCCGGGACCTGGCTCCCTCAGGTGCCGATCCCATGCCCACGCCCCTTTTCCCCCCGCGCCACCCTCCTTGTCCCCGGCGCCCCCCTATTCGTCCCCACCGGGTCCATCCCTCGTCCCCCTGCCCACACTGGAGGCACGGAAGATTTCGGCTCACTCTCGGAGTCATCCCGCCAGCAGCCAGCACGAACACTGCCAGCATCTGCACTGACGTCGCCACCACAGCTACGCCGATCACAGCGGAACATTCAACCGCCGGTTCTGCTCAACCTGTAACCTGCTGACCGGATGGACTCTTGGTTTTCTTTATTTGGACCCTTTGTAAATATATCATCCTTTGTATCATAGTTACACGTCACCCCCGCCGGACTCATTTTTACAGGGGGTGAATGTTGTGATAACCACTGTAGATATGCATACTTGCAGTAGGGGGATGTATGGCTGTACCTGTAATACAGGTTCCTCCGGTAAGCCCCTGCCGACTAGCTCCGCCCACAGGGAGCTTGTGTATAAATATGCGTGTGAGTCACTCAGACCCTAGTCTTCAGTTGCAGCCGGAGGAATAGCATCACACAGCAATAAAGCCTCGATTGAACTTGTCTCTCGTTTTTGAGTGCAATTGTTAGCGCCACAGTTAGCATCGCAAAATTGTCCACCACTGCTCAGGCATGCAGCCATCCAACAGCATGCAAGGACTGACTGTGCTGCCTGCATCAGAAGCAGCAGGTGCATGATAATTCCCATGCCCATTTTCTGGGCATACTGAATTTTGTGGCCAAAATATATCAATCAAAATAAACAAATTCCAAAGTGAGAGTAGGCTGTTGGGTGGTTAATGCTTATCCCTCTAGCATGCCAACTTTCCTTTCTTAACATTCATTTCCACTTGAAATGTCCCAAGTATTTTTGACTCCACACTCATCTGTGAGATTATTCTAAACATTTATCTCTGATATCACAATATTACTGATATTGGTTTTAAATTTAATTCTCACTGATTTTAGTTAGTTTTTTTCGTCCTATTTTCATGGTACCTTATTCTAGTTTTATCCCTGATTATTTTTAGTACAAAACCCTATTTGATTAATGCACAAAAATGTTTATTGATGTCATCAACCTCCTCAAATGAGTTGCTGGTTGCTAACTTGACCAATAGATACGTGAGAGTGAGAGGAAAGAATGCAGTGTGAGGTAAAAGATGAGATAGAGTGCCTGCAATGTTGCAATCAATGAACAACACCATAAACTGTGTTACTTTGCATGCAGATCACACCATTGAAAATGTACTCCACATTTTCCTTATTTTCTAATTAGAGTAAACCACTGGGAACTCTATTGCAATCCCAGTTGATGTTATACCTGGATGGAAGATCCCAGAATGGAATTGGCTCAAAGGATCGTGGCGAGATTCTCCGTCGGCCAACCCCAAAACCGGGAAAGACGATTGGGTGGAGAATCGGTCTTGATGCCAAACTCGTGGCAGGTGCACCCCGCCAAATCGCAATTCTCCAGTGCCATCCATGAGTTCCACTCCGCACATCGAGTAAACGCCGTTCGCATATCATTAGCGTACCTGACCCTGATATTCTCTCGAGCCTCTGCATTCATCGGCCTCCAATGGGGGAATTTGCGAAGGCGAGGCTCACTTGTGCTTTTAAAAATGGGGAAACAGGCGCCATGGCTGAT
Source organism: Scyliorhinus canicula (assembly GCF_902713615.1). Taxonomy (NCBI): domain Eukaryota; kingdom Metazoa; phylum Chordata; class Chondrichthyes; order Carcharhiniformes; family Scyliorhinidae; genus Scyliorhinus; species Scyliorhinus canicula. The sequence goes on from NC_052153.1 coordinate 123,761,080, forward strand.
GAGGGAGAGAGAGGAGGAAGGACATGCAGAGGCATGACCATGGGTTCTGACAGTGGCCGGGTTGGGGTGGGGTTTGTGAACTGGGGACGGGGTGATCCCCCACAGAATAGGAGTATCCAGGCATGGATCGCAATTGCTGTGGCCTGCAAGGCAGTCATCCTGCTGCACACCCCACTGGCTGCCCACCATGGCCCGTGGTTCTGCAGAGTGACACCGGCCATATGGGTGCCCACACCCACCCCCCCAACCGGATTCCATCCACTGGCTGGGCAGCACGCGTCTCACCAAAGGGCAATGCTCACAGAAAGCCCTACAAGGGGGTACCAGATGGGGGCTGCTGAGTGTACCACTGGCATGGGCAGTGCCAGCCAATGGTACCATAGCCCTGGGGGATGCATTGCGGTTGTACGAGCTGGACCTGATCGAGGTGGAGGACCATGCAGCAGGGTGCCTGCCCCAGAGGAACAGGAGGCAGTGGTGAGGATGGGAAGCCGGCCGCACAACTGGCCGAGGAGGTGCAAAGGGGGTGCCAGATGAAGGCTTTGTGTACCGGCAGCGCCTGTCATTGGACAACCTGCCGGACCGGGCATGCCATCAAAACCTTTGGCTGAGCAGGTGGATAGTGCAACATATCTGCCAGATCATGGTGCACCGTGGGGTTATGTGGGAGGACACCTGCTGCACGTGGCCGTCAAGGTGATGTCGCCCTGAACGTCTGAGCAATGGGGTCCTTTAAGGCGGCAACTGGGGACCTGTCCGGTATCTCACAGAGCTCGGTGCACAGGTTCATCTGCGCCATCACGGAGGCCCAAAATGCCTGGTTGGCACAGTACATCCATTTCAATTTAGACCAAGCCCACCAGGATGTCTAGGCAGTGGGGTTTGCTGCCATCGCTGGCATGACCCAGATCCAGGGGGTGATCGACGGGATGCACGTTGCTCAATGAGCACCTGCAGATCACGGGCCGGTCTTTACAAACCAAAAGGGGTTCCACTATGCTGGTGTGTGACCATGAGATGAGCATAATGCATGGTTGCACCCGATACCCGGGCAGTGTACACGACGCCTTCATCCTGGCCTCTTTGAGACGCACACCCCCCCCCCCCACCAAAGCTGGCAACAGGGGTTATCTTCTGCAGTCACCGCTGATAATGCCTACCCGCAGGCCACAGACTGACGCGGCGATCCACTACAATGACAGTCATGCTGCGACCAGGGGTGTAATCGAGCGGTATTTCAGCTTTCTGAAGATCCGGGTTAGATGCCTGGCCCACTCTGGATGGCCCCCCCAGTATAGTGCTAGGAGAGTCTCCCACATTGTGGTGGCCCGCTGCCTTCTCCACAACATCGCGCAGCAGAGGGACGAAGTGCTGGAGGAGGAGAATGAACATCAGGCCTCGCCCTACAAGGCGGACATGGGGGAGGGCAAGGCACGGAAGGCCTTGCGCCTGGACCTGCGGGCATGGGATGCTCTGATCGCCAGGTTCACCGGCTGGGAGTTGGGAAGGGGGGCTGGTCAAGGACACGGCATCCCACCCCCACACACACACCCTCCCCCCCCCCCACACGCTGTCAGCCTATCCCCTCCCAGGAACACCCTCCCTGCACCATCCCTCCCCTCCTTGCAACTCCCTGTGTGATTCCTACCAGCCTCATTGCTGGATGAGGGATCTGGATTGGTAGTAACAGCAGGTCTGGCTCCCATGGGATGGAGGATGATGACAGCCTGCTCTGCGATAAAATGGGACAGTTTATACAAGGATGATCGGAAGGTAAGAGCGGTGGGATTGAATGCAGATGGAAATGACACTGAACACAGAGACACCGTGAGAGAAAATGCTGGAAAATCTCAGCAGGTCTGGCAGCATCTGTAGGGAGAGAAAAGAGCTAAAGTTTCGAGTCCAGATGACCCTTTGTCAAAGCTGAAAGACAGAGAAAGTGGGAAATATTTATACTGTGGAGTGAGAATGAAAGAATAGCCATAGCCACAGAAACCAAGGAAACCAAGGGTGTGAGAAGGGATTTTATGATTCTTAACAAAGACTGGCACTGAAACATTTATGTATACTTGGAAAGATATTTAAACAGGGTTAAATTGTAACATTAGGTTATATAGATACATAGAAGATAGGAGCAGGAGGAGCCCTTTTGGCTCTTCGAGCCTGCTCTGCCATTCATTATGATCAGGGCTGATCATCGAAATAAATAGCCTAATCCTGCTTTCTCCCCAAAGCCTTTGATCTAATTCTCCCCAAGTGCTATATCCAGCTGCCTCTTGAATATATTCAAAGTTTTAGCATCAACTACTTCCTGTGGCAATGAATTCCACAGGCTCACCACTCTATGGGTGAAGAAATGTCTCCTTATATCTGTCCGAAATGGTTTACCCTGAATCCTCAGGCTGCGGCCACTGGCTCTGGACACACCCATCATTGGTAATATCTTACCTGCATCTATCCTGCCTAGTCCCGTTAAAATTTTATAAGTCTCTATGAGATCCCCCCTCATTCTTTTGAACTCCAGCGTGAACAATCCCAACCTAGTCAATATCTCCTCATATGACAGTCCCGCCATCCCTCAAATCAGTCTGGTAAACCTTCGCTGCACTCCCTCGAGAGCAAGAACATCCTTCCTCAGAGAAGGAGACCAAAACTGCACACAATACTCCAGGTGTGGCCTCACCAAGGCCCTGTACAATTGCAGCAACACATCCCTGCTTCTATTCTCAAAACCTGGGGGGCTGGTTTAGCACACTGGGCTAAATTGCTGGCTTTTAAAGCAGACCAAGGCAGGCCAGCAGCACGGTTCAATTCCCGTACCAGCCTCCCCGAACAGGCGCCGGAATGTGGCGACTAGGGGCTTTTCATAGTAACTTCATTTGAAGCCTACTTGTGACAATAAGCGATTTTCATTTTTTTCATTCACCTCTTGCAGTGAAGGCCAACATACCATCAGCCTTCTTTACCGCCTGCTGCACCTGCATGCTTACCTTCAGCAACTGGTGCAGAAGGACATCTAGGTTGCGCTGCACATTCCCCTCTCTCAATTTACAACCATTCAGGTAGTAATCTGCCTTCCTGTTTTTGCTTCCAAAGTGAATAACCTCACATTTATCCAAATTATACTGCATCTGCCAATGATTTGCCCACTCGCCCAACCTGTCCAGATCTTGCTATAGGATCCCTGCATTCTCATCACAATTCACCCTCCCAGCTAACTTGATATCACCTGCAAACTTTGAGATGTTACATTTAATATATATTGTGAATAGCTGAGGTCCCAGTACCGATCCCAGTTGTACCCCACTAGTTATTGCCTGCCAATTTGAAAAGGACCTATTAATCCCTACTCTTTGTTTCCTCTCTGCCAATCAGGGGCGAAATTCTCCGACCCCCAGCAGGGTCGGAGAATCGCCTGGGGCTGCCGAAAATCCCGCCCCCACCGTGGCAGAGATTCTCCGCCACCCGGGAAGTGGCGGTGGCGGGAATCTCGCCACTCCGATTGGAGAGGCCCCTGCGGTGATTCTCCGGCCCGCGATAGGCCGAAGTCCCGCCGCTGGGAGGCCTCTTCCGCCGCCGAGGTTTGAACCACCCCTGGAACGGCGGGATCAGCGGCGCGAGCGGGCCCCCGGGGTCCTGGGGGGGGGCGGGGGGCGATCGAACCCCGGGGGGGTGCCCCCACGGTGGCCTGGCCCACGATCGGGACCCCCCCGCTCAGACTCCGGGCCAGTGCCCTGGGTGCACTATTTCTCCTCCGCGGCCACCACGGCCTCCACCATGGCGGAAGCGGAAGAGAACCCCACATCGCGCATGCGCCGGCAGTGACGTCAGCGGCCAGCTGCTGCTGACGTCACTGCCGGCGCATGCGCCGACCGGCGAAAGCCTTTCGGCCACCCCGCTGCCGGGGGCGCCGGTTTTTTGCGCCAGTCTTCTGGTGCAAACCGCTTTGGCGCGGGGCTGGCCCCCAAAGGTGGGGAGAATTCCCCACCTTTGGGGAGGCCCGACCCCTGAGTGGTTGGCGCTACTCCCCTACGCCGGCACCCTCCGTCACGCCGGGTAGGGGAGAATGCCGCCCCAGTTTTCTATCCATCTCAATACATTTCCCCCAATCCCATGCGCTTTAATTTTGCACAATAATCTCTGACGTGGGACTTTGTCAAACGCCTTCTGAAAGTCCAAATGTACCACATCGACTGGTTCCCCCTTGTCAACTCTACTGGTTACATCTTCAAATAATTCCAACAGATTTGTCAAGCACGATTTTCCCTTCATAAATCCATACTGACTCTGACTGATCCTGCAACTGCTTTCTAAATGTTCTGCTTTAATGTCCTTGATAATGAATTCAAGCATTTTCCCCACTACCGATGTTAGGCTTACTGGCCTATAATTCCCTGCTTTCTCCCTTTCTGAACATTGGGAGTGACGTGAGCTACCCTCCAATCTGCAGGGAGATGAAGCGAAAGGAGGATATGTGGAAAGTTGAGCTTCCAGACTGTACCTGTGACGTTTGATAGTAAGGCATTCTGTAGTGCTGTAGAGCTGTCTTATTTAATAAACTTTTAAGAGAGTTTGACTCCTACATTGGGTACTCAACGTCAACAAAGAATGCACCCTCGAGATATCCCTATATCTATACTCAAAGAGCTGAAGTGGACAGTTAAGTCTAATTTCTGTATATTAATTTCAAACTCTAATTCTTCGAAGAGATAACATAAACCCTGATGTAGAACTGCAGAGGTTGAACTTGAATGCCGACATGTTATATAATCTTGGCACATTCATTGGCTAGTTAGTACTGTATTTTACTGTAGTGTAGGGTGAATGGTATGCTGTTTACAAATATTATTTTAACATGACTTCAGGCATAAGCAGATGTTAAAACAGATGCTGAGCACTGTGCCAGGAAGGGATAAATGTGGATAATTATCAGTAATTAGATGTCCATCAGCCTTTTTAACATGCCTAAGTAAGGATCCCAATTGAACATAACTTTTTAATGATCAAGTCCTGAAGTTTTCATCTTCTTGGCTCTCTAAAAAAAGACAGAGTTGGGAGATCTGCTTCTTGTTTATAATTTATTTTCAAATAAGCATTGTTTCCTTGAAAAATACATTGATGAAATGGCTTTTGTTCAGAGGATGCCTTTTGCCAGCTCTCTTAGAACATAGAACAGTACAGCACAGAACAGGCCCTTCGGCCCTCGATGTTGTGCCGAGCAATGATCACCCTACTTAAACCCACGTAACCCGTATACCAACAATCCCCCCATTAACCTTACACTACGGGCAATTTAGCATGGCCAATCCACCTAACCCGCACATCTTTGGACTGTGGGAGGAAACCGGAGCACCCGGAGGAAACCCACGCACACACAGGGAGGACGTGCAGACTCCACACAGACAGTGACCCAGCCGGGAATCGAACCTGGGACCCTGGAGCTGTGAAGCATTGATGCTAACCACCATGCTACCGTGAGGCCCCTCTTGCAAATACTTTTTTCAGGGCGAGCCCTTAGTTGATATGAAGATGGGTTTCCTGCCTAATTGAAACTGGTGGAGTAGGAATGGAGGCAGGTTACAGACAACCGAGACAGCCAGGCTGTCATGGAGAGAGTTTCTGCCAAAGTCTGCCACTGCACCACAGGGAAGCAACCTGCCTGGTACCCATCAGGTAGAAGAGGGAGGTTGTTTTCCTGGAGGATAACAGGAGGTGGCCACCTCATCATGTAGCAAGGGTGTCTCTGTCCGCTTTGACAAAGGGTCACCTGGACTCGAAACATTAGCTCTTTTCTCTCCCTACAGATGCAGCCAGACCTGCTGAGATTTTCCAGCATTTTCTCTCAAGGGTGTCTCAGTGTTCAGTTTCATTTCCCTCTGCTTTCAATTCCACCGCTCTTACCTTCTGATCCTCCTCTTATAGTCGAGGACACGTCCTCATCATGCTCACGTCCACACCCCTCTGGAGAATCATGTTATGGAAACCACAGCAGATCACCACAACGAATAAGATCTTCCCCTGGAATCCCTGCAGAGCAGAAGGAGCCATTCAGCCCATTGTGTCTGCACTGACCCTCAGAAGGAGAGGTCCACTCCCTGCCCACCTTGCCCTATCCCCAGACCCTAACCTGCACATCCCTGGACACTGAAGAGTTATTTATCATGGCCAATCCATCTAACATGCACATCTTTGGACTGTGGGAGGAAACCGGAGCACCCGGAGGAAACCCATGCGGACACGAGAAGAACATACAAACTCCACACAGACAGTCAAAGCTGGAATCAAACCTGGGTCCCTGGTGCTGTGCTAACCACTGTGCCATGTGGCTAGGTGATTTTAGACCACAAGGAGCAGAAGTAGGCCAGTCTGCCCATCAAGTCTGCTCCATCATTCAAAGTGTTCATGGCTAATCTTATATAACCCACAACTCTACTTCTAGCCTTATCCCCATAACCCTTCATTCCCTTACTGATTAAAAATCTGTCGATCACAACCTTGAACACACTTAACAACTCAGTCTCAACAGATCTCGGTGGTAGAGAATTCCACAGATTCACTACTCTCGGAGAGAAATAATTCCTCCTCATCTTGGTCTTAAATGGGTGGACCCCCTTTCTCGGAGATTATGCCTTCTGGTCAGAGACTCTCCCACAAGGGGAAACATCCTCTCAGCATCTACCCTGTCAAGCCTCCTGAGAACCTTATATGTCTCAGTAATGTGGCCTCTCATTCTTTTAAACTCCGAGGATTACATGCCCAATCTACTCAAACTCTCCTCAGAAAATCCCTCCATACCCGGGATCAACCTAGCGAGCCTTCTCTGGATGGCCACCAATACCATATCTCACCTGGCAGCAAAAACAAGAAGGTAGACTTTTGGTAGCAAAAACAAGAAGACAGACTATTATCTGACTGGCCATAAATTATGAGAGGGGAACATACAATGAGACCTGGGTATCCCCCTACACCAGTCGCTGAAGGTAAGCATGCCGGTGCAGCAGGCTGTAAAGAAAGCAAATGGTATGCTGGCCTTCATTGTGAGAGGATTCAAGTACAGGAGCAGGGATGTCTTGCTGCAATTGGACAGGGGCTTGGTGAAGCCACATCTGGAATATTGTGTGCACTTTTGGTCTCCTTATCTGAGCAAGGACGTTCTAGCTATAGCAGGATTGCAACAAAGGTTTACCAGACTGATTCCTGGGATGGCAGGACTGACGTACGAGGAGAGACTGAATCGGTTAGGATTGTATTCGTTGGCGTTCAGAAGAATGAGGGGGAATTCACTTAGAAACCTACAAAGTTCTAACAGGATTGACAGGGTAGATGCAGGAAGGATGTCCCATTGGTGGGTGTGTCCAGAAACAGGGGTCACAATCTCAGGATATGGGATAGACCATTTAGAACAGAGATGAGGGGATATGTCTTCACCCAGAAGGTGGTGAGCCTGTGAAATTCATTACTGATGTATTGGGTATGCTGGGTCTGCGAGGACTGCGTTTACCATAGCAGTGAGAAAGACAGGCTACCAACACTCGTATAAGTACAACTCTATTTTATTTAACTATGAGCTGTTAAACATACTTGCACTGTGGGTTGACACTATGTTAAGTTGACTGGAGACCTGAGGCTAACCTGACCAGACTATACTGCTAGCATATGGTAGATGTTCATGTTGCTGATCACAGGCTCTGGCTGTCTCAGAGGCTGCATCCCAAGAGAGCGGGAAAACTAGTGCCCTCTGGCTTTATAGTGGCCGTGTCCTGTCTGGTGATTGGCTGCTGTGTTCTGTGTGTTGATTGGTCATTCAGTGTCTGTCTATGCACCATCATATACTTGTGTGTATATTATGACAATTACCACAGGAAGTAGTTGAGTCCAAAACATTGTATTGTTTCAAGAAGCAGTTAGATATATCACTTGGGGCAAAGGGGATCAAAGGGTATGGGGGGACAGCGGGATTAGGCTATTGAGTTGGATGATCAGCCATGATCATAATGAATCGCGGAACAGGCTTGAAGGACCGAATGGCCTCCTCCTGCTCCGATTTTTTCTTTCCATGTTTCTATCTTTCCTTAGATAAGGGGACCAAAACTGTCCACGGTATTCCAGGTGTGTCCAACTGGTGCCTTATATAGTTTCAACAGGACTTCCATATTTTTATGCTCCATTCCCTTTGAAATAAAGGCCAACATTCCATTTGCCTTCCTAATTACCTGCTGAGCTGGCATGCTAGCTTTATGAGATTCATGCACGAGGACCCCCAAACCCCTCTATGCTGCAGTTTTCTGCAGTCTTTCTTCAGTTGTATAATATTCAGCGCCTTGATTCTTCATGATAAATATAAAGGGCACGATACACTGCAAAAATGTCGAAGTGCGAATTCGGGTGCGTGGCGGGGTGCTTTGCGACGGCTGCAATGCCGAATTCAAGACTGTTATTTAACAGCAATTAGCCATTCTTTTGGACCTTGGGGAATTTTTCCCTGTTGAGGCCACACTTTGAAATGTTTCCAGCTCTGGGGAACTGACTCCGCCAGCAGGACCGGACCCTCAAAGATCAGGAACCATTTTGAAAGGTTACCCTGATATCAACCCCTTACCCCATTTCGGGATCCTCACTCCCCCAACTTTTGTAGGCTCTTCATACCCCATCTCTCCCCTTTTCATGGTCATGCCCCCCACCCCAGGCCCCGACCCTTGGCAGTGCCAACCTGGTACCCTGGCACTACCCTGGCACACCCACAGTGCCAACTGGGCACCATGACAGTGCCAGGTTGGGGTGCCATGGTGCCTAGATGCCAAGGGGCATGCCAAGGTACTACCCTGCCCTGTCCCACACCACCCAGAGAGGTCTAATAGCCTCCGAGACGCCAGGAGGAACCATCATACCTAATCCACGCTTGTGGAAACCAGTGCTTATTGGCGCCTGTTTGAGGCCTCGCAGGGGCAGCTGTTGACTCCTGGGTGCTGGGTGAATTTGGCACGGGATATTTAAATGAGGATCACGCCCATCGAAGGCGTGATCCAGATTGCGCTGGTCACCATGAGTCGGGTGATTTGCACGGGATTTTGCGCCCGGCGCGAGGCCTGATTTGGGTCTCTCCCGCAATTCACCTGTTATGCCTGGCATGGAGCTGGACGCGACGTAGTGGGAAAATCGTGCCCAAAGTGTTTTCACATCTCCAAATGTCGCTTTGAAGTGTTGCATTGTAATGTAAATTTATTAAATGCAGTGATTCATCAGAGGGATCTATCCTTTAAAGCTAAGCAGACCAACCTTGTGTATTTGTTCATATGAATTACTGAGATTTTCCACCATAATGCAGTGAAAAATGTGACAAAATATCATGTTAGCCTGTAATGTCACCTTTTCTACCCTGATTCAAATGGCTCTGGCTTATAATAAAAAATGGTTTTGAAACTTAAAAAAATATCCACTTGAGAAGATCGAACAACCTTATATTGATCGACAGGCACTCTGGGAAGGCAAACACAGAAGGTGGTTATTTCAATTTCAAAGCAGAGTGCAGCTTTTTAGTTGGACAGCTGTCACCATTACCAAAGTTTGGCTGAATTTCGGGTGTGAATCAGTTTCAACACAGTACGTTTTCCATCCATCTGAGCTTGAGTCCTGGGGGGGCGTGGGGCGATCGGACCCCGGGGGGTGCCCCCACGGTGGCCAGGCCCGCGATCGGGGCCCACAGATCGCGGGCGGGCCAGTGCCGTGGGGGCACTCTTTTTCTTCCACCGCTGCCATGGCCTCCACCATGGCGGAGGCGGAAGAGAATCCCCCAGCGCACATGCGCCGGTGGTGACGTCAGCGGCAGCTGACGCACTGGCGCATGCGTGAACCGACGAAGGCCTTTCGGCCAGCCCCGGCGCCAGGCGGCGGGCATCAAAGGCTGCTGGAGTCGGTTTGGGCGCCAGTCGGTGCGGTGCCAACCACTCCGGCACGGGCCTAGCCCCTTAATGTGAGGGCTTGGCCCCTATTCTCCGCACCTTTGGGGAGGCCCGACGCCGGAGTGGTTGGCGCTACGCCGGGACACCCCGCCCCGCCGGGTTGGGGCGAATCCCGCCCAGATTCCTGGATGAGGTGCAACAGAGATGAGGCGCACTCTACCTGCAGTCCAGTAGGTGGCGCACCAGCTGGGTCACCACCCGTGCCTGGGAGGTAATAGCTGCCTTGGCCAGTGCCAGCTCTCTGCAGAAGAGTATGGGACAGCAGTGCAGAAAGACGATGAATGACCTTTTTGCATGGCTAAGGTAGGTCTGCCACCTCCAGTATTTCAATGCACCCCTCACACCTCCAGGATGATCTCTCACCCATTAACCTTAACAGGTTGTCCAGCTGTCTGGAAGCCCTTTTCCCAGTTCACCTTACCCACCATGGTTCCCCCCCCCACCCCCATGGTGCTTTTACACACCCAACAGTGCCCCCAACCACAATAGTGCCCCCACGCCATGTTGCTGACCCACCCGCATGGTGCCACCTCCCCCAATCTCAAGTTTGCTCAGCACACATGTTGAAGTATGAGCCTTGTTTAGTGAGCCTCTGTCTCAGCTTGTGGCCTCCACTCTGGTGCCATCAGTCACCTCTTTATTGGGTACCCTTGTCCCTCCAGGTGCTGCTCTCCCTCAAACAAGTCCGGGATCTGCGGGTGTCCAAAGATGTAACTGTTATGGACGCTCCTTGGGAAATGGCACACACCTACATGATTCTCATTGTGTGGTCACAGATGATCTGGACATTGAGGGAACGGTATTCCTTGCGGTTCATAAATGGTGTTGAAATGATGCCATAATGACCATAGGGCCACATCGATGCAGTCTATCAAGCTCTGCACTTTACATATCCCAGCTAAATGGGCAAAGCCCATGGTCCTGGCATGTTGCCTCGCCTGGGCCCAGTCCAAGTTTATACATGTGGGCTCTCACAGAGCGCAGAGGACATCTGTTACCTCTCAAATGCATTTGAGTGCGGCTGACTGGGAAATGCCACACAGATCACTGGTGCTGCCCTGAAACAAACCGCTGGCATAGAAGGTCAGAGTGGCAGTGAGTTTAAGAGCCACTGTCAGTGGATGTCCACTCACCCCATTTGGTGCCAGGTCTTGCAGTGTTTGGCAAAGGTGGTTCGCTGTCCCCGGGACAGGCACAGACTTCTACGGCACTGTGGCTCTGATACATAAAGATAGGAGGATCGACACTGGAAGGCCCTTGGCCGATGCAGCCTCAGACAGGTTGTTTCCTCGGAGGTGTTTCCTGTACACCAAGGGTCCAGGCTCTTCCTCCTCAACAGGGTACTGGTCTAGGCTGCTTGCAGCGGCATGCTTGTGGAAGTCCGTGAGGTTGTCTGTGGGCTTGTCTGTGGGCGGTGGTGGTGGTACAGAAATCTGCTGAGGACTTCGATTTCATCAGGTTGAAGGGTGTAGTCTGACCCAAAAATACACAAGACCAACACACCAGGCCGTCCTATCGTTTCAGGCAATGGGACCCTGTGTGAGAACCTCTCTGGCCACATCGAGGGCATCCTGAAACCCATCGTACAAGGTACACCCAGCTTCTGTCGCGACACGACGGACTTCCTACAGAAACTCAGCACCCATGGACCAGTTGAACCAGGAACATTCCTCGTCACAATGGATGTCTCGGCACTCTATGCCAGCATCCCCCATGACGATGGCATTGCTGCAACAGCCTCAGTCCTCAACACTGACAACTGCCAATCTCCAAACGCAATTCTGCAACTCATCCACTTCATTCTAGATCACAACATCTTCACCTTTGACAACAAATTCTTCATCCAGACGCATGGAACAGCCATGGGGACCAAATTCGCACCTCAATATGCCAACATCTTCATGCACAAGTTTGAACAAGACTTCCTCATCGCACAGGACCTTCAACCGACGTTATACACCAGATACATCGATGACATTTTTGGACCCACAGCGAAGAATCACTGAAACGACTACACGATGAGATCAATAAATTCCATCCCACCATCAGACTCACCATGGACTATTCTCCAAATTCTTTTGCATTCTTGGACACACTCATCTCCATCAAGGACGGTCACCTCAGCACTTCGTTTTACCGCAAGCCCACAGACAACCTCACGATGCTCCACTGCTCCAGCTTTCACCTAAAACACATTAAAGAAGCCATCCCCTATGGAAAAGCCCTCCGTATACACAGGATCTGCTCAGACGAGGAGGAGCGTAATAGACACCTACAGATGCTGAAAGATGCCCTCGTACGAACGGGATATGGCGCTCGACTCATCGATCGACAGTTCCAACGCGCCAGAGCAAAAAACCGCACCGACCTTCTCAGAAGACAAACACAGAGCACCACTGACAGAGTACCCTTCGTCATCCAGTACTTTCCTGGGCGGAGAAACTACGACATCTTCTTCGCAGCCTTCAACACATCATCAATGAAGATGAACATCTTGCCAAGGTCATCCCCACACCCCCACTACTGGCCTTCAACAACCGCGCAACCTCAAACAAATCATTGTTTGCTGCAAATTACCCAGCCTTCAGAACAGCGACCACAACACCACACAACCCTGCCAGGGCAATCTCTGCAAGACATGCCAGATCATCGACTTGGATACCACCATTACACGTGGTAACACCACCCACCAGGTACGCGGCACATACTCGTGCGACTCGACCAATGTAGTCTACCTCGTACGCTGCAGGAAAGGATGCCCCAAAGCGTGGTACATTGGCGATACCATGCAGACACTGCGACAACGAATGAACGGGCACCGTGCGACAATCACCAGGCAGGAATGTTCCCTTCCAGTCGGGGAACACTTCAGCAGTCAAGGGCATTCAGCCTCGGATCTCCGGGTAAGCGTTCTTCAAGGCAGCCTTCAGGACACGCGACAACGCAGAATTGCCGAGCAAAAACTTATAGCTAAGTTCCGCACGCATGAGTATGGCCTCAACCGGGATCTTAGATTCATGTCGCATTACATCCATTCCCCACCATCTGGCCTGGACTTGCAAAATCCCACCAACTGTTCTGGCTTGAGACAATTCACACCTCTTTAACTTGTAATTATCCCTCTCTCTGGATCTGTAATGATTTGATTACCTGCAAATTCTCGCATTCCAAGCATTGTCCGGCATCGCTGACTTTGTCTATATAAATGTTTCTGAATCATACCTCTCCAGTCACCTGAAGAAGGAGCTGCGCTCCGAAAGCTCGTGTTTGAAACAAACCTGTTGGACTTTAACCTGGTGTTGCAAAACTTCTTAAAGATAGTAGTTCAGGCTACCATTTTCCATTCTAGAATCACCCTATACTATTTGCCTAACCATTTACTATCTTTGTTTCTATTTCTACTTCCACTTCTAACTTCTACGCAGCCGTGTGCTTGAGCAAAGAAACCATTACTGCTGTTAGATTTTGAATTCGAGTTGTTTTGTAAGTTACTAAAAATAATCATCTCAAGTAAAGCCTTCTGCAGGCAGGGGCTTGTATTGAGAACATCTGATTTTGTAACACAAGAAGATTTACCCTTTTTATAATCAATAGATACCAAGTAAAATTTCATTTCACACCTGAGAAGTGTAGCGCAAATTTCTGCCTAGTTAAGTGTATAGGAGAATACATTAACACAAAGGCAGTCTTCAACAATGCGAGACATAATACAGTATATGAGTAGCAGTTTCAAAGAACAATTGATAGTTATATTGTTCAGCACACTGGGCTAAATTCTGGCTTTTAAAGCAGACCGAGGCAGGCCAGCAGCACGGTTCAATTGCCGTACCAGCCTCCCCGAACAGGCGCCAGAATGTGGCGACTAGGGGCTTTTCACAGTAACTTCATTTGAAGCCTACTTGTGACAGTAAGCCATGATGTGGAGATGCCAGCGTTGGACTGGGGTGAGCACAGTAAGACTTACAACACCAGGTTAAAGTCCAACAGGTTTGTTTCAAACACGAGCTTTCGGAGCGCGGCTCCTTCCTCAGGTGAATGAAGAGATATCTATTGGACTTTAACCTGATGTTGTAAGACTTCTTACTGTGACAATAAGCAATTTTAATTTTTTCATTTGTCTTTTGGGTAAAGGCCCATACCTCCAAAACACATACACGTCAACCTGAAACTTCGACACTGGGTAATTTAATTCTTCTACATGTACCCTAAAAATTGGAACTACAGAACAAAATCTATCTTACAATGTGTTTTCTATGCCCCTTATTCTACTCAATCATTGACCTGACTAAGTCCTGCTGCCTTGTCTTCCTCTTAAGACTTGGTATAAACATTTTTCTGTGCCTGTTTTCAGCTTCTATGGTGTTGGCACAACCCATGACCTTGAAGACTACAGAAGTGCTAACCTTAAATGAAATTAATATTTTAACATACTTTTCCTTAATTTTAGCAAATAAAAAATGAGACTAAAGTAATAAATGTGAAACCTATGGACCAGAACCCTTAATATAAACTGCAATCCAGTAAAAAGAGAAACCCCAATGCCAGTGATGTTGAGGTGGGGGAGGGGGTGGCGCAGAGGTGTCTGAACCATCACTTTGAAATAGGAATTTAAGTTTTGATGTACCATCGATTGCACGCGAGGCGAGTGATTTACCAAAGTCTGGCTTTAATTGACTAGAACACAGCTCTGCGATCGTCTACAGTGGAAAGGGACGATCGTCAGGCGTCTGAGCATTTATACCTCGTTAATAGAGGCGTGGTTAACTCAGCCTCTCGGCCAATCGGTCGAGAGGCACATGACCGACCAGGGCCAATGGTAAGCCGACGTTCTGGCCCAATGGCAGACGAGTATGCAGATCATATCACCACAAGTTTGATCACAGCGCAACACTTTACTAAAGTTAGTTCATCCACACAGAAATAGGAGATAAATCTGCTGACAGCCTGAATTTCACCCTGTACCGTTTTCCTCCCTTATAATTTTTTTATTTGCAATAACACAACCATTTGTGATCATACACCTTGACAATGCAAAATCTGTGGATTTTGCCGAACTGCCATTCTAACAAAAAGCTAAGGGTCGTCTCATTCTTCCAGTGCCTAATTCCCCAGATGTTCTTTTACTTCCTTCATGGTTGCATTCTCCCTCCCAACCACCTCCCCATTTCCACTGATCGCACTCCTCCCTCCATAATCGATTTACCTCTCCACATGATTCCACTCTCTCTCAATTGATTATTCCTCCCACCTGATCAATAACTGACAACCATCCCAGCTCACCATGCCCCCGCCTCCGCCTCTCTCATAACCTCAGGGCAGCTGCTTTAAAATGCAAATCTACATTCCGAGTGAACTCGCTGGAGATGCCCAGCAGGCTTCTGCAGCTTTCCAGTCTGATATAAATGAGGCTGGAGGCTAAATATCAAGTGGCCTCAAGCCTCGCTGTTCCAGCCTGCTGATGAATCCTTGCAAACTGATAAGAGTCAATATCTAGCTAGCTGCTGGTGTTGTGCAAATTTACCAACATTACTTTGTGGATTTTGGAATAAAGTGAACAGAACAAGAGAAAGCAAAAGTAAGGGTAGTGACTCTTCGACCACATTGCACCGGCACACATCCCACTCTGTCAGGAGAATAGCGGGAGAATCCCTAAATGGGATTTGAGCTGGGCGCTAACCTGCAGATACGGATGGAGAATGGCTGGGTCCGTGGGCGTGCATGAGCACGGCGGCGACCTGCGGTGGCCGCGCCATACAACGTGACGCCGGCTGTGCACGGACCCAGCCTGCCAGATATGCCCCCATGTAACGCCCCCCCCCCCCACGCACCTTCCCCACCCCACCAGTCCCGCCAGCATCCGCCGAAGCCCCTCCTGCCAGCGGAACGGCTCCCCCTCCCCCGACTATGGCTGCGCTAGACACAGTCCACAGCCACCACGCAAGGTCCCCAAAAATTGAGAGGACATGTGCTGTCAGGAAGTCAGCCCATCGGCGTACTCAGCAATTGTTTGAGGGGACGGAGCATCCGAAAAATGCCCATTTCGGCGTTCTGGCCATCTAAAATGGCTGCCCGCAAAGGATAATGGGAATTATGGTCAAGTTGGGACACAGGCGGTACAACAGCCCCTGTGTATTGTGCAAAGGGAAACCAGACCTAACTGAAACTCACACCTATTAAAAGGTCAATCACCGATTTCCCCAGGACAACAGGTCACAGATCGAAACGTAGCAACAGTGCAGACTCAGGGGCGCCTATTTACCTTATATGGGAATGCATATCGGCCTTGGACAATAGCAGATAGGACCTGCCCAAGCCATTGAGGTACCTGCCCCTAATTGCCAGAATTAATTCAGGTGATCAAAACCCTATCAATCCATTGGATCCCGAGTTGGGACCGCCCAAAAGAGCGCAAAAGATCGGGGATAAGAAGAACTGCGCCACCAGTATTCGGTCTCTTTTGGGACTGGCCTCTGCTCCGACCAACTGCAGCATATCGACCAGCCAAGTTCAAAGATCGCAATCGCGACCTGAAGGATGAGCTGCAGCTGAGACGAATCTGAAGACTTCCAGCCGACACACGCGAGGATCGAGATAAAGGTCTTGTCTATCTTGCACAGACCCGGTCACTTGGACATTAAGTAAAGATCATTTTAGTTGTTAGGTGTAGTTTAATAAGTAGCCGCATGTAGATTATTATGCAGAGCACCAAGCCTGTGTCTAATAATAAATTATAAATGAACTAACATACTGGTTGTGTGGTCATTTGTCCAATACAAGAAACGTACTCGCGTCTTGTGGTTCAGGTAAAAGAGCAACAGCGTAAAAATAGATTTTCAGACAAATCACTGAACATGATTTTGGCGTCGACAATCGGAGAATTCAGCCCGTTGGATCGGTTTCAAGCTGGATTCTCCCAACTCCTGGTAGTCTACCCTGCAACTGGCCCAGTACGAGGGAATCACTACTGGACCGGGATTATTTACCACCAGAAGCGGAGGTCCCGATGTTTCACAGAATCTTGCATCATGCAAAAAAACGGCGGTCGCTGATCCCGTTGTGATGTAAATCCATCATTTGAACCCAGTTACATCCTATTAATGGGCTGGGCACCGGATTCTCCAGCCTGTGTGATGTTTTGGCCCTCTTGGCTGAGATTCTCACGGGCGTATATTGGTACAAGTATTTGCCAGCATGGCCCTGATGTGGTGGAACTTGTGGTCAGCCAAGGGGGTAAGTAGTTAATATAGGTACCCCCAAAAATCCATCAGAGGGCTCCTTCCCCACCAAAAAGCAAACCCTGCCCATGCCACCACCATCAGACCTCTCCCCAGAGACCCCATCAAAGACTCCAGAGGCCCCCATCAGACTCTCTCGCAGAAATCCCACTATTGTGGTGAGGTTCAATGCAGGATACTTGAGATGCATTGAAAGGAAATTAAATTAAACAATCCAGCCAACTGGCTGTCTGGAAGCTATTACCCTGTCACTTACCCCCTATTAAAGGCTATTTGAAAGGTAATAGAAACTTTGCAGACCAAGGAATAAAGCATTGTGATGTGTTTTGGTTTCCTATGAAGTAACAGCTGCTGCTTACCACACATCCATCTGAGGCAGTAGGTATAAGGGACAGGTCAGTGAAAAAGCAGTGCTTTTTCAATGTTTCTGCTTGGGCTGCTCTTTAGCTTCCAGGCAGGGGTGACTGGGTTGGATATGGTGCAGGCCTCTGATGAGGAGATCTCTGATATGTGGGTGTCTCTAATGGACGTCTCTGATATGGGGGTCTGACAGTGCTGTTTCCATTAGAGAGAGAGAGAGACTTTATTCCAATTGAAGCCAAATTCTGTGAAGCTGAGCTTGCCAGCATGTGTAGGTCCTGCTCCTCTCAGTGCTGGTGCAAATCATGCTCCCCATCCATAAAGGTTACTAAATACGGGAAGATCATTGTGCGAATCATGTCAGAACAGCTGGCGCTATTTGCACCGGTTTTGTCGCGCAAAACAACACTTGATTATTCTTTTGGAGAGTCCCACCTAAACTGTAGTCTTCCCCAAGTTTAGGGCTAGCTTGTATGCTATGGCATTGCAAGTGCTTATCTTATTTTTATAAATTTAGAGAACCCAATTCATTTTTTCCAATTGTGGGGCAATTTAGCATGGCCAATCTGCAGGATGGGCTCAAGTGGTGTGCTCTTTCCTAAGGGCCGGTGCAGTCTCGATGGGCCAAAGGCCTCCTTCTCCTCTGTAAATTCTATACATATCCAACATAACCTCACTGCTCTTATATTCTATACCTTGCATAATAAAGGCAAGTATCCCATATGCCTCCTTAACCACCTTATCTACCTGCCCTGCTGCCTTCAAGGACCTATGGACATGGAAAGACCCTCTGGTCCTCTGTACTTCCTAGGGTCCGACCATTCATTGTGTATTCACTTGCCTTGTTAGCCTGTCCAAAAATACATCACCTTATATTTTTCAGGGTTAAATTCCATTTGCCACTGTTCTGCAATTGGGTGTGTCCATCTGTATTATTCTGTAATTTTAAGGCTTTCCTCATCACAATTTACCACAGCACCAATTTTGATGTCATCTATGACCTTGCTGATCATACCACCTACTTTCATTAATGCACACTATGAACAGCAAGGGATCCAGTACCAATCCCTGCTGAACACCACTGGGTACAGACTTCCAGTCACAAAAACAACCTTTGGCCATCACCCTCTGTCTCCTGCCACTAAAGCCAATTTTCAGCCAAAATGCCTTGGATCCCATGGACTCTTATCCTTTTGACCAATCTCCCAGACAGGACCTTGTCAAAAACCTTACTGAAGTTATTGTGACTACATTAGCTGCACTGCCCTTGTCTACACATTGCTGAGGCAGAGAAATGGCTAACATTGTGCCATGAGGCATGATGGTAAAAGAGGCTAACAGATTGGTTTGTGTGAAAACTGCAAACTCAGCAAAATGCGATTTGTGGGAAGATGAAGAACAACATCTTGTTGATCTGAACTTCACTGATCACATTTTGTGTTGAAGCAGTGAAAGCAAAACTCTCCAAGGAGAATTGATGCCTATGTGGTAAAGGATTGTTTAAAAGAAGAAGCTTTTGAGATTTCAGTCGCGATAACCTTGGGATCAATATTTGCAGAGAAGAGACCCCGAGTTCGGAAACTCAGAAGAGCATACTCTCCAGAGCAGGCTTAGCTAGTTCTCCCTCTTGGGTAGTATCTTGAAATCAAGTTGTGAGTCTTGAAACGTATGTAACTGTTCAAATAAGAGCATAACTAAAGTCTGAGTGAATTAAATAAAGTTGTATTAATTAAAGTTTGCATTGAGTATAATCCACATTACGACTGTTTTGCCTGTTTCATCAGTTGAAGTCAGTAGAGGGCGACAACACCTGTTCATCTGTTCAACACTTCAATCATATTTGTTGGACATGATCTCCCCTTGACAAAGCCATGCTGACTATCCCTGATTAATCCTTGCCTCTCCAAGTGGAGATCATTCTGTCCCTCAGAATTTATTCTAGGATTTCCCTACCAGTGATATTAGGCTCACAGGCCTGTAATTTTTTCCTACTTCCCTTCTTAAATAAAAGGTGCATGAGCTGTCCTCTAGTCTTCTGGCATCTTACCTGTGGCCAAAGAGGATTTGAAAATTATCAGACCTCTGCAATCTCCTCTCTAGTATCACACAGCAGCCTAAAATACGTCTCATCTGGGCCTGGGGGTTTATCCATCTTTAAGTCTGCTAAAACTGCCTCTCAATGCTAATTTGTTCAATTATTTTGCAGCCTCCCTCCCTGATTTCTGTACCAACACCATCCTTCTTCATAGTGAACACAGAAGCAAAGTAATCATTGAATATCTTACCTACACCATCTTGCTCCACATGCATGTTGCCACTTCCAAACATTTGAAACCCTTTGGTGAAGACATTTCTCCTCATCTCAGTTCTAATTAAACAATTCCTTATTCCTAGACTGTGCCGATTGGTTCTAGACCCCCAGGCCAGGGAAACTTTCTTGCTGCATCTGCATAGTCAAGCCTCTTAAATATTTTAAATCCTTCAAAGACATCTGCTCTTACTGTCCTTGACTCCATCCAGGGAATATAACCCTAACTTAAAGACTCTCTTCATGGAACAATTCTCTCATCCCAGGAATCAGTCTGGTGACCCTCTCGGGAATCTATGCTCCTTTAGCAGACCAAAACTATAGATTGTACTCCAGGTGTGATCTGCTCCCAATACTCACACCTGTTGATTTTCTTGTCCAATTTGCATGCTACTTCCTTGGTTTGAATACTATCCCTAAATTCCCTTGTCAGCCATGGATTGGCCAACTTTCCCATTTTACTTTCTGCCAGATAGGAATAAACAATTGTTACAGTTCCTCCATGTGCTCTTTGAATGTTTGTCATTGCCTATCCACTGCCATCCCTTTAATTAACACTCCCCAATTGATCATAGCCAAACCATGCCTCATTCCATCGTAGTTTCCTTTGTTAAGATTTAGGACCCTAGTCTCAGAATCAATTACTTCACTCTCCATTTTAATGAAAAATCCTATCATATTATGGTCGCTCATCCCACACAACTAGATTGCCAATGATTTTGTTCTCACTGCACAGTACTCAGTCTACAAGGGCCTGTTCTCCAGTTGGCTCCTCCAGATATTGATCCAGAAAATGATCCCACATACAATCAAGGAATTCCTCTTCTATGGTATTGTGGCTAATTTGATGTTGACAATCTACATGCAGATTCAAATAATCCAAAATTACAGTTGCTCCTTTATCACACGCTTCTCGAATTTCCTGTTTGATACCATTCCCAACAATATCACTGCAGTTTGGGGGTCTACATATGACGCCCACGAACATCTATTGCCCCTTGCTGTTTCTCAGCTCTACCCATATCGATTCCGCATTGTCGGAGCTAATATTCTCCCTCACTATTGGGTTAATTTCCTCCTTGACCAGCAATGCAACCCCACTGCCTTTTCCTTTTTGTCTGTCTTTCCTAAATACTGAATACCCCTGGACATCCAGATCCCATCCCTGGTCCTGCAGCCATGTCTCTGTTATCCCGACTGTATCATACCCGTTCACGTCTATTTGTGTGATTAGTTCATCCACTTTATTGTGAATGCTCTGCGTGTTAAGGCACAAAGCCTTTCAGCTGGCCTTTCTAACATTACTTGTCTTGCTCCCAATATTTTTCACTGTGGCTCTGTTTGAATCAGGCTCGAGGTTTATCTGCCTATCACTTTTCTTATTCCCCTTTCTGTCAATTGTTTTTGTACTTATTTCCTCCTCCGCTTAACTCCTTGCATAGCTTCCCACCATCCTGCCATATTAGTTTAAACCCTCCCCAACCGCTCTAACAAGTACTCCCGAAGGACATTAGTCCCTGCCCTGCCCAGGTGTGACACATCCAGTCTGCACAGGTCCCACCTCCCCCAGAACCAGTCCCAATGCCCCGGGAATCTGAAACCCTCCCCCTCACACCATTGCTTAAGCCATCAATCCGATACATCCTACAATTTCTACTCCGACTAGCACGTGGCACTGGTAGCAATCCTGAGATCATTACCTTTGAGGCCCGACTTCTCAGCTTTCTTCCTAACCCCCTATATTCTGTTTCAGGACCTCATCCTTCTTTTTCTAAAAATCTATGTCATTGGTACCGATGTGTACCACAACCACTGGAGATTCAACCTCCCCCTCCAGAATGTCCTGTAACCACTCCGAGATGTCCTTGACCCTAGCACCAGGGAGGCAACATACCATCCTGAAGTCTTGTTTGCAGCCACAGAAATGCCTATCTATTCCCCTTACAATTCAATCCCTATAACTATTGCATTCTCACACTTTTAATTCCTACCCTCTGTAGCAGAACCAACCGTGGTGCAGCAAATTTGGCTGCTGCTGCTTTCCCCTGAGAGGTCATTCCCCTCAACAGTATATCTGTTTTTCAGGGCAATGGCCACAGGAGATTCCTGCACTGCCTGCCTCACTTTCTTGGTCTGCATTGGTGGTCACCCATTCCCTTTCTGTCTGTGGAGTCTGAGCCTGAGGTGTGACCACCTCTATATACGTTCTATCCATGACACTCAACTTTGCAGGTGCTCTACAGTGTCCCCTGCCATCGCTCCAACTCCATAAGCCGGGCTTCCAGGAGCTGTAGCTGGAGACACTTCCTGCGGTCCCGGGCATTGGAAATGTTTCTGGCCTCCCACATGCAGCAAGAGCAAACCAAGGCTTTGAGATCTCCTGCCATGACATAACCCTTTAAATTAAACCTTTGTAATAATAAATAATAATAATAAATAATAATAATAACTTATAGATGCAAGCAGGCTTCAATGAAGTTACTGTGAAAAGCCCCTCATC
This sequence comes from Scyliorhinus canicula, assembly GCF_902713615.1. Classification (NCBI taxonomy): domain Eukaryota; kingdom Metazoa; phylum Chordata; class Chondrichthyes; order Carcharhiniformes; family Scyliorhinidae; genus Scyliorhinus; species Scyliorhinus canicula. Next base: position 123,783,442 of record NC_052153.1, read on the forward strand.
TCCATATTCCGGTCCCGGGCACTGGAAATGTTCCTGGCTTCCCACATGGAGCAAGAACAGCAAACCAAGGCTTTGAGATCTCCTGCCATGACATAACCCTTTAAATTAAACCTTTATAATAATAAATAATAATAACTTATTGACACAAGTAGGCTTCAATGAAGTTACTGTGCAAAACCCCTAGTCACCATATTCCGGCACCTGTTCGGAGAGGCTGGAACGGGAATTGAACCCACGCTGCTGGTCCTGTTCTGCATTGCAAGACAGCTGTCTTAGCCCACTGTGCTAAACCAGCCCCCATCTCCCGAAGCGGTGTGGGTTTTTTGTAGGAAGCACGCTGCATACTTCCACCGTACAAGATGCTTAATATCAGATTATATTCAATTCACTCGGGCCCTTCTTTCCTTGTCCTTGTAACTACCAACTCTAGCCCTTGCAGATTATGAACAACAAAATAGATTTTCAAACCAGAACAGTGATAGAATGTAAAGACTTGCTGACCTTACCCATTACTTACCAATCAACTCTCTTCCGTGTAGCCCCTTCTCCCAATTCCACCTACCTCCCTGTTTCCACCCAACTCCAAAAGCACTCTCACTCAGCCAACCATTTCGAGTGGCTGGAGGAGAACCAAGCTATGGCTGCCTAGGTGACCAGGATCTGGGACATGCTGGGTGGCGGAGGAGTGGGTTGGATGACACCCCACGAGTTAGCACAATGTACTACGGTGGACATCCGGCACACAGCCAATGCCACCTGCGACCTCAAAACGGTCGTGTTCAGACCCAATGGCACTGGAGGACATGCAGGTGTGTGGTGGTATCCCATCTGAGCGAACCCCTGCTCGGACAGAATTCCACATTGGCCCCAGGCCCGGAACCTCCCTCAGGGGCTGGTACCCCACTATCCTAGCCTCCTCATGGAAATGCTCTTTGTGCCTTTTAGCACTGCATCGAGGGCATTTCCTGTAGAGGCTGCTGCTGCACACCCTTCACCTTCTTACCCTCTCCTGTCGATGGACGCACCGTAGCCTGTCTTGTTGCTGTCCGGCAGCAGCAGTCCTTCTACGGAGCAGTCCTCCCCCTCAGACTTGGGGACCTGGGATGGTGGGTGTTGCATGCAGCAGTGCCATGCAATTACCAACTGCACCGTTCACTGACTCCCAAAAAGCCTGTCTGTCCTGCAGCCTTGTGGAGTCTGTGGACCATGTCCATGTTATTTATTTTAGGCTGAACCCCCTTTTTCATTTTCTGTCAACTCTTTTGTTGAAGCTTTGTTTACACTTCAGCCCCGTGTTCCTAATCTACGGGTACCCTGTGTGGTGAAGGACCTCCTTGTGAATCTGTTCCTAGAACATAGAACGATACAGCGCAGTACAGGCCCTTTCACCCTCGATGTTGCACCGACATGGAAAAAAAAAACTAAAGCCCATCTAACCTACACTATGCCCTTATCATCCATATGCTTATCCAATAAACTTTTAAATGCCCTCAATGTTGGCGAGTTCACTACTGTTGCAGGTAGGGCATTCCACGGCCTCACCACTCTTTGCGTAAAAAACCCACCTCTGACCTCTGTCCTATATCTATTACCCCTCAATTTAAGGCTATGTCCCCTCGTGCTAGCCACCCCCATCCGCGGGAGAAGGCTCTCGCTGTCCACCCTATCTAACCCTCTGATCATTTTGTATGCCTCTATTAAGTCCCCTCTTAACCTTCTTCTCTCTAACGGGACTGGCTAACCATGCTATTTATAGGACCTGGCTCCAAAATCACTCTCACTCAGTCAGCCAGCACTCAGTGCAGACAAGCCTGCATTATATAGGTTCAAATGACAAGACTCTGGAACTGGTTTGAACCAGTTGCACAATTAACCTACCAGAGCTAAAGTTGAGTGCAACTCAGCTGACCCCTGTTTCAGGAATGCAACTAGCTAAAGTGCAGCTTTTAATTACCCAATTAAAGATAAGTAAATGAGTTTACTCAGGAAACTTAGGACGGAATTCTCCCAAAGGGAGACAAACAGCCGACGCTGGAGTGAAACCCGGAGTTTTTCACTCCGGCGTCGGAGGCCGCTCCTCGCCCCCTATTCTCCCACCCCCAGGGGACTAGGAGCGGCGGCGCGTGAATTTCACGCGCTGGGCCTTGATGCTTGCGTCAAAGCGGCGTGCCGGGAATGACACGGCCGGCGGCGCCAAAGTGACATCAGCCGCGCATGCGCGGTTGCCGTCTTCCCCTCCGCTGCCCCGCAAGACATGGCGGCTTGATCTTGTGGGGCAGCGGAGGGAAAAGAGTGCGTCTTTTAGAGACGCCGGCCCGAAGATCGGTGAGCACCGATCACGGGCCAGACATCTGCTGATCACGCCCGTTGTGCTCGATCCTCCCTCCGCCCCCCACAGGCCCCACACTCACCGGTCACGTGCTGTTCACGCCGGCAGCAACCAGGTGTGGTTGGCGCCGGTGTGAACCGGTCGGGTTCGGCAGGGCGCTCGGCCCATCCCGGCCGGAGAATAGCCAGTCGCCGTGAGAAACGGCGAGCGGCGAGTCTCCGAGCGGCCTGTCGCAAAACGCGACACGCCATTTGGGGGGGGTGGGAGAATCGCGTGCGGGTGCCAGGGCGGCGCGGCGTGAATTGCCCGGCACTCCCGCGATTCTCCCACCCGGTGTGGGGTGCAGAGAATCGTGCCCTTAGTTTAAGAATCTCTCCAGGCCATCAGAGGGCACAACCTAATAACAAAGGCAAAATACTGTGGGTGCTGGAAATGAGAAATAAAATAGAGATAACATTTCAAGTCCTTCCTCAGAGAGCAAAACTTACTTTACGTTAGCCTAAAAGTGGTGCAGCTTAACCGATTGTACATCATTTTCTTCAACAAGTCTACTTCTTCATTTGAGAGAAAGACCTGTCACAGAGCGACAGAAGCATTATCAGAAATCATAGCTGAGAATATCCTTGAAGATACCTCTGCCTGGCTGCCCTTATTGTGGTGGAAATGTAAGCAGGCCACTGCACTTCCACAAAGTGGCTGATGTATGATCGTGACAGGATAATGAGGACAAAGCCTGGAGTCCAGAGATGTCATCATTTATCCCTGAATTGCATCTGACTTAAATTAAGCTTTTAGAAAGACGAAGGAACAACATTTCCATTTATAAAGCACCTTGAATATAACAAAACTGTCTCAAGGCATTTCACAAGAGCGTATTTACAAGGTTATTTGCAGAAGCTGGAGTTGTTCTCCTTGGAGCAAAGCAAATTGAGAGAAATTTTGATAGAGGTGGACAGGATTATGGTTGCTTCAGATAAGGTAGACTAAGGTAAGTTGTTTTCAATAGCTAGTGTTAAAAGGACTTGAGGCGCAGATTTAAGATTTTGGGTAAGGGGTGCGTGGGAATGTGATGGTTTTCTTTTGCACAAATGCGTGGCACAGTAGCACAGTGGTTAGCACTGTCACTTCACAGCTCCAGGGTCACAGGTTCGATTCCTGGCTTGGGTCACTGTCTGTGCGGAGTCTGCACGTTCTCCTCGTGTGTGCGTGGGTTTCCTCCGGATGCTCCGGTTTCCTCCCACAGTCCAAAGATGTGCAGGTTAGGTGGATTGGTCATGCTAAATTGCCCTTAATGTCCAAAATTGCCCTTAGTTTTGGGTGGGGTTACTGGGTTATGGGGATAGGGTGGGGGTGTGGGCTTGGGTAGGGTGCTCTTTCCAAGAGCCGGTACAGACTCGATGGGCCGAATGGCCTCCTTCTGCACTGTAATTTCTATGATCTATGAAGCATTGAGGGTTGGACAGGATGTGGTTAGAGTCAGATAAAGAAGAATCTCGGTAAGTAGGGGAAGACTCTCCAAAATAGTATTAATCAGGTCATGCATGCTCCATCAGCCATGGTGTAAAACCATTTCAACTCCTCGAAAATAACATTGTGTATAAGTCGCCCCCTTACTTTTGCCTACAAATCTAGTCTCAAATAGTCACCTTTTATACTGGTTGGTACTTATGTTGCCTCTTCTTCTTCCTACCAAATGTATCTTGTCACACTTCTCCATGGTCAGTTTCATCTGTCATGTGTCTGCTTATTTCTCCAGCCTGTTTATATCCTTCTGACGTTTGTTACTATTCCCATTGTTTACTCCATTTCTAATTTTTGTGTCATCTGAAAACATTGAAATCTCGCCCTGTACACCCAAATCCAGATTATTAATATATATTAAAAAGAGCAGTGGTCTTAATATGGGCCTCTGGGGAACATTATTTTGTACTTGAAGCTGAAAAACAATCCTTCACTGCTCTTTACCTTGTGCCCCTTACAGCCAATGTTGCCACTGTTATTTAATTCAATGGGAATTAATTTTGCCAGTAAGTCTGTATGAAAAAGACTAGGCTGGGAGTGGAGGAGTAAAAAGAGTGAGGCTGGTAAAGAGTGAAACAGTGAAAAGAGAGAGGATAGAAGTGGAGGGTTGAGGAGAGTGAGACCTGCTGTGGAGCAGAACAGTGAAGCGTTTTGTGATGACCACACTGGTGGGGATGGGGCGGAGTTGGGGGTTGGTGTGGAGTTGCCTGGAGGCCCTGGGGTTAAGATCTGACATTGGGCATTGCCCCTTGGCAGAACAAGGGACAGTGCGATGCCAGGGGCCAATGCCAAGGTCTGCTGCTCAGGGACACTACCAGAGGGCACTGAGATGGGTACTGCCAGGAGACACTGCTGGGGGATAATCCTCCTCCATTGAAGGAGGCAGAGTTCCCTTTTTGCATGGTGGAGGGAGAGAGATGCGTGCTCATGACATGGATGGTGGGTGGGGAGGAGGGAGAATGCCCCCTGAGGTCGCCCAGAAGCTTGTTGGGGACATCCTCCGTGATTGTGGGGGATGGGAGAATGTTTATTCTTTTAACTGATGGGGCGCTATCCTTAAGGCTTCGATCTCTGCCGTCTCTATCAGGCTGTGCCCCACCAGCATGACGGCGTAAAACACTCCCACCAATTTATTTCTGACAGTTATAGATGGTCTGGTCAGACAAACTAGCAAAGTGGAGAGGAACATGCCAGTTTTCAGTCAGAACCGAACACTGAAATTGTTTTTTGGACAATTCTACCCATCCAGTGGTTAAAATTAACCAACTGAATAGAAGTTTAAGTGAGGCCTGTGGTTGATACTACAAGAGTTATTCAAACCAAGGATATTAATAGTTCAGGAGGAATACGGGCTGCTGTTTATTTTGTAACTTGGTCGAATTAAACAGAAGGCTGTGAGAAACTGAAAACTGTCTTTAAAAGAGAGGCCTCCTTTAAACTTGCTGATCTGAAACATTCTGAGAATAACCTTGTTTCCTTCAAGTATTCTGAGAGGCCGGAGAATGATATCAGTTTACGTGCTGCAGCTGAGTCACTTGGCTATGAACTGCAAAGCTGTGTCAAGTCTTTATTCTTGCCGGCTGATAAGAAATGAAACTGGATAACCCATCCTGAACAGCTCTGAACATAACTGACTGATAACAAATTACAAACAGTGAGGTCCCTGAAAAGGGCTGTGTGAAAACTAGCGGAGTCTTTCAGGGAGCTGGAAGAACCACGCACAGGAAAAGAAGGCGATAAGGAAAGCAGTCCTGAGCGTGAGAAACTGCCAAGATCGGGGCGGGCTTTAATTTCATGATTCAAGCATAGAATTCAGTGCTCCATTGGAGAATTATATAAGAAAGGCTTTTACTGGACAGTGAAGGTCTGTCAGTATACCATTCTGCCTGCCTTTGGAGTGATGCAACCATCAATTCACTCAAGACACGAGTGGAAGTACACGGTGGCTTTAATCGACTTACAACTGAGCCTGCCTGCGACCAGAAGAACTGAGGGCAGACTCACAAGACCACAGCACTTTATACGTTCGGTAGTGGGAGGAGCCATGGGCGGAGCCATGGGTGGAGCCAAGGCTGGAGCCCTGTACAAGCTCCTCGTCTCCCCCTGTGGGCAGAGCCGCGCAACGGCTCACAGATGGAGCCCACAGGGACACAGTGATACACAGTGTGAATTATACATTCACCACATTCACTCCCTGTAAAAAAAATCAAGTCCGGCGGGGGTAACGGGTCTACAGATTGAGCCGGTCAGGTGGCCGAGTCGTCCGCTGGGACCGACGGAGCACCGGGGTTGCAGCCACTTCGGATGGCTGTGTGCTGACGTCCGGTGTGGATCTGAGGGTGGACTCCGGGGGTGGTTCGTTCAGAGCTTCGTTCCTGACCGGTGTGATGGGCAAAAGGGGGCGCAGGAAACCTGTAGGCGTGGAGGCGCAAGGTGTGGGGTGTCGGGTGGGGTGTAGTGTGAGGGGTACCTCGGCGGTGGTGGTGGTGGTGGTGGATCCTGCAGGTGCCAGGTCCCGGAGGGAAACGGTGTCCTGCCGGCCGTCGGGGTGTTCGACAAAGGCGAAGTGTGGGTTTGAGTGTAGTAGTAGTACCCTCTCTACCAGTGGGTCCATTTTATGTGTCCGGACATGCTTACAGAGGAGAACCGTGCCCGGTGTCCTCAACCAAGATGGAAGTGAGGCCCCTGTGGCAGTGCCCCTAGGGAAAACAAATAATCGCTCATGAGGCGTCTGATTAGTGGCCGTACACAGGAGGGACCAAATTGCATGGAGCGCGTCGGTGAGGACCTCCTGCCAGTGGGAGGTCGGGTGATTCCTGGACCGTAGGGTCAGTAGGACGGTCTTCCAGACCGTCGCATTCTCCCTGTCCACCTGCCCGTTCCCCCTGGGGTTATAGCTGGTAGTCCTGCTCGAGGCGATGCCCTTGTCGAGCAGGTACTGACGCAGCTCGTCGCTCATGAATGACGAACCCCTGTCGCTGTGTACAGAGCTGGGGAAACCGAACAGAGTGAAGACACTGTGCAGGGCTCTGATGACTGTGTGGGAGGTCATATTGGGGCACGGGATAGCAAACGGGAAGCGGGGGAATTCGTCTATGATGTTGAGGAACTACACATTACGGTTGGTCGAGGGGAGGGGCCCTTTGAAATCGATGCTCAGCCGTTCAAAGGGCCGGGAAGCCTTTACCAGGTGGGCCTTGTCTGGTCTATAGAAGTGCGGTTTGCACTCCGCGCAGATCGGGCAATTCCTGGTGATGGCTTTTACCTCCTCTGTGGAGAAAGGCAGATTGCGGGCCTTGATGTAGTGGGCGAGCCGGGTGACCCCCGGGTGGCAGAGGCCATTGTGGATAGCCTGTAATTGGTCGTCTTGCGCGCTGGTGCATGTGCCGCGGGACAGGGCATCTGTGGGCTCATTGAGCTTCCCCGGCCGATATATGATATCATAATTATAGGTGGAGAGTTCGATCCTCCACCTCAAGATTTTATCGTTTTTTATTTTGCCCTGTTGCGAGTTGTCGAACATGAAGGCAACCGATCTCTGGTCAGTGATGAAGGTAAACCTCCTACCTGCGAGGTAGTGCCTCCAGTGCCGTACGGCTTCCACAATGGCTTGAGCTTCTTTTTCGACTGAGGAGTGTCGAAGTTCTGAATTGGAGAGGGTTCGGGGGAAGAAAGCTACTGGCCTCCCTGCCTGGTTCAGAGTGGCGGCGAGAGCGACCTCTGAGGCGTCGCTCTCCACCTGAAAGGGGACGGATTCATCCACCGCCCGCATGGCGGCTTTGGCGATGTCCTCCTTGATGCAGTTGAAGGCCTGGCGGGCCTCGGCTGACAGTGGGAAGAGTGTGATCTTAAACAGTGGGCGGGCTTTGTCCGCATACTTGGGGACCCACTGGGCGTAATAGGAGAAGAATCCAAGGCACCTCTTGAGGGCCCTGGGACAATGAGGGAGAGGGAGTTGTAGGAGGGGGCGCATACGGTCCGGGTCAGGCCCCAGAACCCCATTTTCCACGACGTAGCCGAGGTTGGCTAGCCTGGTTGTGCGGAAAACGTATTTCTCCTTGTATGTGAGGTTGAGTTTCTAGGCAGTTTGGAGAAATCGGTGGAGGTTGGCGTCGTGGTCCTGTTGGTCATGGCCGCAGATGGTGACGTTATCCAAGTGCGGAAACTTGGCCCGCAGCCCGTACTGGTCCACCATACAGTCCATTGCTCGTTGGAACACCGAGACCACATTCGTGACGCCAAAGGGGACCCGGAGGAAATGGAAGAGGAGGCCATTTGCCTCGAACGCCGTGTAGTGGCGGTCCTCCGGGTGGATTGGGAGCTGGTGGTAAGCAGACTTCAGATCCACCGTGGAGAAGATGCGGTACTGGGTGATCTGGTTGACCATGTCTGCAAGCCGGGGGGAGGGGGTACGCATCGAGATGCATGAACTGGTTAATGGTCTGTCTGTAATCAACCACCATCCAGGACTTTTCCCCGGTCTTGATGACCACCACCTGAGCTCTCCAGGGGATATTATTGGCCTCTATGACTCCCTCACGTAGGAGCCGCTGGAGTTCAGCTCTAATAAATACCCTGTCCTGCAGACTATACCACCTGCTGCGAGTGGCTACGGGTTTGCAGTTAGCGGTGAGATTAGCGAGGAGTGGAGGGGGGTCGATTTTTAGGGTCGCTAAGCTGCATATAGTGAGAGGGGGTAGGGGTCCGCCGAAGCTGAATGTTAGGCTTCTAAGATTGCATTGAAAATCGAGCCCGAGTAGGAGAGGGGCGCAGAGGTCTGGGAGTACGTACAATTGGAAGTTGGAGTAGTTGGCGCCCTGTATCGCTAATGTCGCAACGGTGCGCCCTTGTATTTGGACTGAGTGTGACTCTGAGGCGAGGGAGATAGTTTGCCGTGCTGGAAAGATAGGGAGCGAACAGCGTCTTACCAGTTCTGGATGAATGAAGCTCTCGGTGCTCCCGGAGTCGAAGAGGCACGGTGTCTTGTATCCGTTGACCTGAAAGGACATCTGAGCTTCTGAGGTGCTTTGGCCGCGACTGGTCCAAAGTGACTGCGTTGAGTTGCGGGTAGCCGATGGCTTGATCAGCGGTGCTGGAGCGGCCCCGTGATGACTGTCGGTGGAGGTCGTAGTCTTCGATATGCACATTGGGTGATGGCCAAGATGGCGGCCCCCGTTGATCGCACGTGGCGGGCGATGAGGAAGATGGCGTCCAAGATGACCGCCCCCGTGGATTGCACGTGGTGGGCGGCGAGTAAGGTGGCACCCAAGATGGCGGCCTCCATGAATCGCACATGGCCGGCCGCGTGGGGGCAGATTGCTAAGTTGGCGGCCCCCATGAGTCGCACATGTCGTATGGAGGCAGAGGCGGCAGATACACTGCAACATTGCGGGGTCTGCGGGCCTGCGAGTTGGAGGGGCGATTACTCTGGATAGCAGTAGAGTTTGAGGGTTTAGTTTTAGACAGGCATACTTTTGCAATATGTCCTTTTCGACCACAGCTGCTGCAGGTGGCGTTGTGGGCCGGACAGTGCTGTTGTGGGTGTTGGGGCTGACCGCAGAAATGGCACGATGGCGCTCCGTGGTGGGCGGGTGGCCACGCGGCGCAGGCCTGGGGCAGTCTCTGGTCAGGGGTCCACGATGGGGTTGCGTGGTCGGCTGGAAACGAGTTCAAACTTCGGAACGCGACCTCCAGCGAGGTTGCTAGCGTTACAGTGTCCTCCAGGTTCTGGGCCCCTTTTTCGAGGAGACGCTGGCGCACGTATTTGGACCGGACCCCTGCAACATACACATCATGGACAGCGAGTTCCATATGCTGGGAGGCAGTTACAGCCTGAAAGTTACATTCCCGTGCAAGAGCTTTAAGGTAGTGAAAATATGGCACGCATAAACTTCATTTACAGGCCGCACGTATAGGCGGTCGAGTATAGCGAGAACTTCGGTGTACGAGTCGGTACTATCGAGTTGAGTAGAAATGCGACGGCTCACCCGTGCATGTAGGAGACTGAGTTTCTGCTCTTCAGTAACTGCGGAGGTAGTCAACGCAGCCAGGTAGGCCTTGAAGCACCGAAGCCTATGTAAAAAGATTTCCTTCACTTCTGCGGCCTGAGGGTCGGGTTCCAGTCGATCAGGTTTGAGGGCTGATTCCATGGTGGTTTTTTTTAAGTCGATTAAATTGATGCGACCATCAATTCACTCAAGACACAAGTGGAATTAAACTGTGGCTTTAATCGACTTACAACCGAGCCTGCCTGCGACCAGAAGAACTGAGGGCAGGAACACAAGACTGCAGCACCTTATACTTCTGGTAGTGGGAGGAGCCATAGGTGGAGCCATGGGCAGAGCCAAGGGTGGAGCCCTGTACAAGCTCCTCATCTCCCCCTGTGGGCAGAGCCGCGCAACGGCTCACAGATGGAGCCCACAGGGACACAGTGATACACAGTGTGAATTATACACATTATACATTCGCCACATGGAGAAAACATAGAAAATGTGGTTGGTAAAGGAACTCCATTGTTACAACTGGAGGGAAGAGTGACCTGGTCAGTCATTGAGGAAGCGACATTCAATGATTTTATCCATATTCTTGTATTGTATTTTGGAGTTAAGGGTCGGGATTCTCCATTGGCCGATGCCAGAATTGCAAAACGATATGGGGCGGAGAATCGGTCATGAAGCCAAAATACTGGTGGGCGCAGGGCGCACGCCAGAATGCCATGCTCCAGTTCCGTTAATGCGTTCTACTTCGTACGTACACTAAACACCATTCGCATATCATTAGTGGGCCTGACTTGGTATTCTCCGGGGGCTCCGTGATGCTCCTCCTCCGCCTGGGGAAATTACCGATGGCGAGTTTCAGGAAACAGGCATCATGGCCGATGAGGGAGAAAGAGGAGGAAGGACATGCAGAGGCATGGACCGCCATTTCCACGGCCTACAAGGCAGACATCTTGCTTCTCACCCCACTGGCTGCCCACCGTGGCCCCTGGGCATGCAGAGTGTCACCGGCCATATGGGTGCACCCCCCCCCAACCAACCAATACCCGCACTCCACACTCCCAACTGGCCACCACGAGCTGCTGGGCAGCAAGCGGCACACCCAAGGGCTGTGGCCACAGTAGCCCCTGGAGGAGGGCAACGGATGGGGGCCATAGAGGATACTGATGGCATGGGTAGTGCCAGCCACCGGTACACCTGACAGCAGGGATGGGTAACAGGACAAGAGGTCCCCATGCTGCTGAGCACCGACAGGGTGGGGCGTATGATGGACAAGGTGCCAGGGAGCACTGTCGGGGTAGATGTGGGGCGGGTAAGGAGGGGAGGAGAATGCGCGTACCAGGGCTGCAGTGCAGACCGGGGTCACCGTGTAGCCCAGTGGACATGATTGAGCACGGTGGTGCATACCATGCCAACATGTCTTACTTTCACTCCCTGCAGACAATGGACTCCGCAATTCAAATAGGAATGATGGCCTTAATCCTAGTTATCACAGTCCTGAGGGATGCACTGGGGTGTATGAGCTGGAGCTGCTCGAGGAGGACCCTGCAGCAGTGCAGCCTGCCTCGGAGGAAAAGGAGGCAGCCGGTGAGGATGGAAAGCCACCACCTAACAAGCCGAAAAAGAGTGGGTGCAAGGGAGTGCTGCATGAGGCCTGGTGTGTACCGGTAGCGCCTGTCATTCGAGGAACTGCCAGACCGGGCATGCCATCGAACACTCCAGCTGAACAGGGGAACAGTGCGACATATCTGCCAGATCATCATAGAATTTACAGTTCAGGAGGCCATTTGGACCTTGGAAAGAGCACCCTATCCAAGCCCACACCTCCACCCTATCCCGTAACCCAGTAAATCCACCCAACCTTTTTGGACACGAAGGGCAAAAAGCATGGCCAATCCTATCCTGCATATCTTTGGACTGTGGGAGGAAACCGAAGCACCCGGAGGAAACCCATGCAGATCCCGCCCAGACAGTGACCCAAGCCGGGAATCAAACCTGGGACCCTAGAGCTGTGAAGCAACAGTGCTAACCACTGTGCTACTGTGCCGGCACACCTGGCACTGTGGGAGAATGGGGGAGGCACGCGGTCCTGGTGGTCATCAAGGTGACGGTCGCCCTGAACCTATACGCCATGGGGTCTTTGCAGGCACAGAGTGGGGACCTATCTGGAATCTCACAGACCTTGGTGCACACGTGTATCCATGCCAACATGGAGGTCCTACGTGCCCGGTCGCCACAATACATCAAATTCAATGTGGACCGAGCCCGCCAGGAAGCCCGTGCAGCGGGGTTTGCCGTCATCACCAAGATGTCCCAGGGCCAGGGGGTGATCGATGAGATGCATGTTCCCCTACGAGCATCGGCCCATGATAGACTGGTCTTAACAAAGTAAAACGGGTTCCACTTGACGAACATGCAGCTGGTCTGTGAAAATCAGCTGCGCATCATGCACGGCTGCACACGATACTTGGGCAATGTGCACGACGCCTTCAGCCTGACACACTCAACGGCTCCTGACCTCTTCGAGGCGCACCCCTGGCTGACGGGTTGGCTTCTGGGCAGCAGGGGTTATCTGTTGCTGCCGTGGCTGATGACGCCCATCCGCAGGTGACAATCCTACACCCAGAGTCGCTACAGCGTCGGCCATGCCGGGAACCAGGGGCATGATCGAGCGGTGCTTCGGCATTCTGAAGATGCAGTTAAGGTGCCTGGACAGTTCTGGAGAGCCCCTCCAGTATAGAGCTGGGAGAGTCTTCCACATCTTGGTGGCCTGCTGCTTCCTCCACATCACGTAGCAGAGGGGCGACGTGCTGGAGGAGGGAGATGGGCACCAGTGCTTGTTCGATGAGGAGGATGTGGGGGAGGGGGAGGATGGGCAGGACATGGTGCACAGGAGGCTGCGCAACATGCGCACAGAGGCCGTCACGCAAAGATGCTATAATCACCTCCTGGTTCACTGACCCAAGCGGACTGACCAGCGGCATGGACATCACATCCCATACCCACACCCTCCCCCCCGGCCGGACGGCCCCTCCCATGAACACTCTCCCAAGCAACCGTCTCCGTGATTCCTACCTGCCTCACTACAAGGTGCAGGTCTGGCCCATGGGATGGAGGATGATGTCAAGGTCAACTGATCCTTCATTGTTTCTGGTGCTGGATGCTGGGTGGTCCATTAAATTTTCAAAACTATTATTCCACTTTTAAGCTCGTCTGATACAACTGAGTAGTATGATAGTCTATGCCAGATGTCAGCAAAATGTCAACCAAATTGCAATGTGTTTGGAATCATTTGTAGCTCAGATGGTATATTTCCTCTAATCAAGATTATCAGTGAATCAGATGGATTTTTGTGCTGCAGTTTTCTGCTGTCTCTCTCAATTTAAATCTTATTCGGCTTCTTTATTCTTCCTACCCAAGTGCATAACTTCACATTTTCCTGCATTATATTCTTTCTGCCAAGTATTTACCCACTTACCTAATCTGTCCATAATCCTCTGTAGACTTTTTTTGCCCTCCTCACTACTTGCCTTCCCGCCTATTTTTGTGTCATCCGCAAACTTGAATTAATTTCCCTCGTCCAAGTCATTAATATATATTGTGAATAATTGTGTCCCCAGCACAGATCCTTGAGGCACTCCACTAATTACAGGTTGCCATCCTGAAAATGGCCCTCTTATCCAACCTCTTTGTCACTTATCAGTTTGTCAATCCTCTATCAATGCTAATATACTAGCCCAATACCATGGGCTCTTATCTTATTAAATAGCCTTTTGTATTGTATCTTATCGAACGCTATTTTGGAAACCATGTATACTAAATCTACTGTTTCCCCTTCATGAATCCTGCTTCAAAGAATTATAAGAAATGTATTAGGCATGATTTCCCCTTCAAGAAATTACGCTGCCTCTGTTTGATTATATTATGCATTTCTAAACATCTGCTATTAAATCCTTTTTAATGGACTGTAATATTTTCCCTATGATAAAAGTCAAGATTACCGTAAGACCATAAGGTATAGGACCAGAATTCGGCTATTCAGCCCATCAGGTCTGCTCCACCATTCGATCACGGCTGATATGTTTCTCATCCCCATTCTCCTGCCTTCTCCCTTAACTCCTAATCCCCTTATTAATCAAGTACCTATCTTTGTCTTAAAGACACTCAGTGACTTGACCTCCACAGTTTTCTGCGACAATGAATTTCACAGATTTACCATCCTCTGGCTGAAGAAATTCCTCCTCATCTCAGTTTTAAAGGATTGTCCCTTCAGTCTGAGGCTGTGACTTGGGGCGCGATTCTCCGCTGCCCACGACGGGTCGGAGAATAGCGGGAGGGCCTTCCCGACATTTTTCCCGACCTCCCGCTATTCTCCCCTCCTACGGCCGCCCCACGACACAAATCGCTGCTCGCCGTTTTTTACAGCGAACAGCGATTCTCCCCAGGCCGATGGGCCGAGTTCCCAGGCCTTTACGGCCGTTTTCACGAACGCAAACACACCTGCTCTCACCGTTCACGAAAACAGCCGCAAAGTGCCGTTCCGGACAACCATGGTACCGATTGGCACAGCCGCACCACGGCCGTGCCAAGGGTGGCATGGGCCTGCGATCGGTGGGCACCGATCGCGGGCAGCGGGTCCGATACCCGCGCACTCTTTGTTCCTCCGCCGCCCCGCAGGATCAGTCCGCGGGGCGGCTGAGGGGCATGACGGCCCACGCATGCGCGGGTTTGATGCATATGCGTGATGATGTCATCTGTGCATGCGCGGGTTGGAGCTGTCCAACCCGCGCATGCGCGGCTGACGTCATTGTGCGCGTCAGCCGCCGTAACGCTTGGCGTGCGGGATTAGCGACGGTCGCTAAGCCGCGATGCCGTGCTTCACGGGGCCGCGCTGCTAGCCCCGCCGGGGGGGGGGGGGAGAATCGGGTCCCGGGAGGGGGCGCAGAGGCTGCTGTGAAACACGGCCAGTTTCACGGCAGCCTTTACGACACTCCGCATTTGCGGAGAATCGCGCCCCATGGGTTCTAGTGGCCTAGAGTTACTAGTTATTTTCTCTCTCCTTTTTGAATAAAGTTGTCACATTGGTAATTTGCCTATCCTCTGGGACTTTTCCAGAATTTAAGGATTCTTGGAAGATTACTACCAATGCATCCTCTATCTCTGCAGCTACATATTTTAATATCCTAGGATGCAGCCCATCAGATCAAGGGG
This sequence comes from Scyliorhinus canicula, assembly GCF_902713615.1. Taxonomy (NCBI): domain Eukaryota; kingdom Metazoa; phylum Chordata; class Chondrichthyes; order Carcharhiniformes; family Scyliorhinidae; genus Scyliorhinus; species Scyliorhinus canicula. The sequence continues at coordinate 123,798,499 of NC_052153.1, forward strand.
ACTTACTGGCGTTTAGCCCTATTAGTTTCCCTAGTACCGTTTCCTTAGTGATCATATTGTATTTATTTTTTCCCCCTTTCTGCCCCTTGAGTGTTTAATATTTTTGGAATGTTATTAGTGTCTTCCACCATGAAGACTGATGCAAACTATTTATTTAACTTTTCTGCCTTTCCTGTTGCCCATTATTATTTCCCTAGTTTCATTCTCTGAGGTTCCTACATTCACTTTGGTCTCTGTATTCCTTTTTATATATTTGAAGAATCTCTTGTCTATTTTTATATTACTTGCTAATATACCCTATAGTTTATCTTACCATTTGTATATTTTCTGGTCATTTTTTATTGTTTAAAAAAAAAATTACCAATTGTCTTGCTGACCAATAATCTTTGTCACATTATGTGTTTCCACTTTCAGTTTAGCATTATCCTTCACTTCCTTAGTTATCCATGGTTGATTTATCCCTTCCTAGAATCTTTCTTCCTCACTGGGATATATCTTTGTTGTGATTCCTGGACTATTTTCAGAAATGTCTGCCATTGCTGATCCACTAACTGTCTTTCCTAATAAACTCCTTTCCCAGTACACTCTAGCCACTCTGCCCTCATTCCTTTGTAATTACCCTTATTTAAGTGTAGAACAGTTGTTTCTGACCCATGTCTCTCACTCTCTAATTGAATGCTAACTTCTATCATGTCAGGATTACTGCTTCCAAGAGGATCTTTCACTCTAAAATTGTTTACTAAACCCGCCTCATTACTCATTACCAAATCCAAAATAGCCTGATCGCTGGTTGGATCCACAATATATTGTAGTAGGAACCTGTCCCGAATGCACTCCATGAATTCTTCCTTATGGCTACCTCTGCCAATTTAATTTTCCCAATCTACATGAAGATTAAAGTCACCTAAATCTTTTTTTACATGTCTTTATTACCTCCTGAATTATTCTCCATTCTACAGCATAACAACTGTTTGGGGACCTGTAGACTATTCCAACCTTGATATTTTTTACCTCCACTCATATGGATTATCCATCTTCCGATCCAAGATCCACTGGTGTTCTATTGGTATGGCTGGATATAGAACATAGAACATACAGTGTCGAAGGAGGCCATTTGGTGCATTGAGTCTGCACCGACCCACTTAAGCCTTCACTTCCACCCTATCCCCATAACCCCATAACCCAGTAAGAAGTCTTACAACACCAGGTTAAAGTCCAACAGGTTTGTTTCAAACACGAGCTTTCGGAGCACGGCTCCTTCTTCAGGTGACCCATAACCCAGTAATCCCTCCTAACCTTTTTGGTCACTAAGGGCAATTTATCATGGCCAATCCACCTAACGTGCATGTCTTTGGACTGTGGAAGGAAACCGGAGCACACGGAGGAAACCCACGCAGACACGGGGAGAATGTGCAGACTCCGCACAGACAGTGATCCAGCGGGAAATAGAACCTGGGACCCTGGCGCAGTGAAGCCACAGTGTATCCACTTGTGCTACCGTGCTGCCCAATCTCTATCTGAGAGTTTGCGTGGAAGATGAAACTTGAATGCATGTGGTGATCCAGAGGAGAGGAACATCAGAAGGAGTGTTTGTAACCCTGGAGGTGGATCATTGGTGAAGACATCTGAGAGAAAGTGTTATTTGGGACAAAGATTTCTCGTACTTGCTCCATCCAAAGTGTTCCTACCCTTTATGTAATACAGGCTATCTTGGACTCATGCCAGCCACTTGACAGAGCTCTTACTGCTGGTTGCATTCTACAATCATGTGAATGAACAAAATTCCATGAGCCTTGAACGATATTATGAGTCACTGACTTTCTATTCCTGAGTGCTTTGTTCTGCCCATCCATCTTTGGTCTCCCATTAATTTTCTTTGAATTTCAGCTGCTGTGAGGTGCTTTCTTAAAACCTGACTACAATTAGCATCCTGTGGATTCCCTGGTAAATGTATTGATTGTTTTCTTGAAAATTAATAACATTTGCAGAGTAAGCGGATCGAGGCAGGTAGTTATCACAAGCGGAACAGTCAACAGAATGTGAACACAATCTTGTGATTATTGGCATTTCCCTGCCACTGACGGTGAGATGAATTGTGTGAGCCTAAGTATGAGTTTACTTGAATTACAAAGGTTTAAATGGGATTTAAAATACTGAGCTCCTTTCAAATACCTTAAGTGATTTTCCCTCCTGCCCTCTAAACTGCTCCATTTACAGTATGGAGCAGCTTTCCCAGGGGGACACTGAAGATAGAGATCTATAAAGTATTATTGCATGAACTTGACCTGACAAAGCTCTTCCAAACCACAGAGCAAACGAAAGCAAAATACTGCAGATGCTCGAAATCTGAAATAAATAAAGGAAAATACTGGAAATACCCGATACGTTCAGTAGCACATGTGGAGAAAGAAACAGAGCTAACAGTTTAGGACAATTCAGCATTAACAATATCAATACTCTTTTTTCTATTTCATTACACTTAGGAGAAATGTTGAAGCCCATGGGCATGGAGACATTAGCTGAGTAACAGGAACAGAGAGTCTTGTGGTGAACAGCTGTTTATTGGTCTGTATATATAAAATGAGATTCCCCAGGGGTTGGTATTGGAACAACTGTTTTTCTTGATCTATATGATTTGGTTTTAAAATTGGTTTTAAAATTTGCAGATGCCACAGAAAGGGACAGTAATAGACTTCAATTATATTTAACCAGGGAACGAGAGTTAATCCACCAACGCAAAATGGGTACCAGCTATGACCAAAGGCAGGTCCAATATCATACTTCGTACAAATGGATAATGAAAGAGTTTGACAATGTCATGATGATCAGTTACTTGCTGAACAAAGTGATCTTGCAGAAACTTTCAAGCGGTTTTCCCTTTAGAAGATGAAATGAAAATCGCTTATTGTCACGAGTAGGCTTCAAATGAAGTTACTGTGAAAAGCCCCTAGTCGCCACATTCCGGCGCCTGTTTGGGGAGGCTGTTACGGGAATTGAACCGTGTTGCTGGCCTGCTTGGTCTGCTTTCAAAGCCAGCGATTTAGCCCTGTGCTAAACAGCCCCTCTCTAGATCTAGAGAGCTATACTTTGGAACAGAGACCAGAGACAGTGATGAGTTCAGATTCTATTTCTGATCACTTTTCGATGCCTATCATAACAAATACTGAAATGACTACTCAAGATATGCCATCTACAGAAAGGAACGAGCACAATTCTGAGGTCGCAAACAGCCAAGTTAAAGAACGCCCAATTGTACTAGAAAGGAAACATGTCCACCATAGATAGAGACAGTCTTATTGAATTGTATATGTATAGAAATAACATGTCAGAGGATCTGTTGTATAAATGTTAATTGTTGTTGCAGCATCAATGAAGTAAAGGGGAAGGCGTGTTATGTATCCGGGAATATATTCTAGCTGGTTCTGTACCGTGAGGTGCATAGTGATGCCAGCAGGCTTTGAGCAGATCACCACTTGATTGTATGAGTAACACCTCTTAATAAACCGCTCATCATGTTTTACAAGAATCCTGTGTTTGAACCTCCATACCTTATAGGGTTTAAGGATTATCTGAAGGGAGGAAAACAAAGTAATGAGGTGGGGAGGGTACAGAAGAGGATTTTAGAGCTTTGCAGCTGAAGGCTCAGAGCCAATGGAGAAATAATGGAAATTAGGGATGCACAGCCGGACAGAATTCGAGGACTGTAGTGATCTCTGAGGATCTTGGACTGGAAGAAGTTACAGGTAGTGGGAGGTATGAATCACAGAATCACAGAATAATAGAGCGCAGAAGAGACCCTTCGGCCCATTGAGTCTGTATTGACGCATGAAAGTCACCTGACCTGCCTACCTAATCAGCACTTGACCCTTATCCTTGAATGTTATGACGTGCCAAGTGCTCATCCAGGCAACCCGCCGTTACCACCCTCCCAGGCCGTCACCACCCTCTGGGTAAAAAAGGTTTTCCTCAAACTCCCCCTGAAACTCCTGCCTCTCACCTTGAACTTGGGTCCCCTCGTAACTGACCCTTCAACTAACAGCTGTTCCCTGTCCACTCTGTCCATGTCCCTCATAATCTTATTAATCTCAATCAGGTCGCCGCTCAGTCTTCTCTGCTCCAGCAAAAAAAACCCAAGTCTATCCAACCTCTCTTCATAACTTGAAGTTATAGAGGGATTTGAAAACAAGGATGAGAATTTTAAAATTGAAGTTCTGCCAGACTATGAGCCAATACAGGTCAGAAAGCAACTGAGTGATGGCTGAATAGGATTTGGGCATGCGTGGGATACTGGCAGCTGAGTTTTTTTGGACAAGCTCAAGTTTATAGAGGAAGGTGTTTAGTAGGCCAGGATGGAGGGTATTACCCTAGTTGAGTGTTGAGGCATCACGCATTCATTTAAAAAAAAAAAAAATTTTGAGTACCCAATTCATTTTTCCCAATTAAGAGGCAATTTATCATGGCCAATCCACATACCTTGCACATCTTTAGGTTGTGGGGTGAAACCCACGCAAACACAGGAGAATATGCAAACTCCACACGGACAGTGACCCAGAGCCGGGATCAAACCTGGTACCTGGGCGCCATGAGGCAGCAGTGCTAATCACTGTGCTGCCCAACATCATGCATTCAAGAGGGTTTGACCAGCAATGAGCTAAGGCAGGGACAAAAGTGGATGACAATGCAGATTGGAAGGGAGATGGTCCTAGTAATGGACTGGATATGGGGTCAGAAGTTCAGCTCAGGGTCAAATGGAATTCTAAGGTTTGGAACAGTCCAGTCTCAGTCAATGGCGAGGGAACTATAAGCTCTACCATCCCTTAAAAGTTTACAAACTAATGATGCCAGACATGTGATTACCCCACAGCTAATTTTGGCACCCATGCCCAGTAGCAAAGCGACACATGTAGAAAACCCCCTTGCTAGAATCTACAGCTTTATGAATATTTTACTTGAGATTTATGACACATGTGAAATTATGCAAGACAGACATGTTCTATTTATAAGGTGTTATTGTATCTTGAAGACAAATTCAAAACCAATACTATCACGCAATCTAAAATTAGTTATAAAAGCACCTCAATGTGAATAGGGAAACAATAATGTTACAAAAGATAACCAAATGTGCAACCACCAATGGGTGACAGGCCTTGTTGATTACAAAGAATGCGATTGACACAACTGGCTAAGCCACCACCTTCCAATTGCAGCAATAAGATCCTTTTAACACTCATTCTTTATCACTTTTTCTTCAATAGCAGACAGGATGTTACACTGACAGCGTCTCACTGTCCAGTAAAAGTCTTTTGTAATATAAATTATCCAATCAAGTGCGTCTTCTTTGTTTGAATCATGGAGTTAAAGCCCACCCTGACATTGTCCATCCTCGATGATCTTCCAGCGCTTTTACAAATGCTTTTTGTCTTTGAGCAACCAAGCTTTTACATTATCCGATCGCTGACTGATTTCCACAACTCTCTCAATATTCTGCCCCAACCCACCATTGGCTGGCGACTGGATATAACGGTCTCACCACTGTCAACGGGTTTTCCAGTTGTTCGCATCCTCCGCTACTGGGGAACATGCAGCGTTGGGGGGAGGGGGGGGGGGGGGTCACCACGGGTTGGACTGGAAGATCCTGATTTCGGCCCTCTATCTCCGATTTGTAAAGGATAGTCGTCATTTGTATTTGACCATTGTCATGGGCCAGGCTTTAGAGAACCCCAAAGTGTATCATGGAGTTCACCTGACCCACAACTTTTAATAGATTGTGGTATGGGGAGCACATGGCCCACTCTACAGCTGTGGTACAGCAGAAATGGAAAAGTATTTTTTAAAGCAAAACAATGCTTATTCTCTGAACTCAAGTTAACCTTTTAAAAACATACAGTGAACATCTTAGCAACCATCAATTCAAATACAACCCCCAAAGAATACAACACTAAGTAATCCTTAAGCTGTCCTTTTAACATCCGTAAGATTTAAAAATAACTTTTAACAGAAGCATATCAGGTTAAAGTCCCTACTGAGAGCAGTTATTAGTTTTAAATCACCAAAGGATAGATTTAAAGTCTTTAGATTACAGAGAGAGACTCTAATACACCTTCTGGCTGTGACTGCAGCTATCCAGCTCTGAAAAACTGAAACATACCCTGCAGCAAACAGCCTAAAGCAAAAGTAAAAAGCTGACAGACAGCCCAGCTCCACCACACTCTGACATCACTGATAAACATCTATTTCTTAAAGGTACATTTCTTAAACACCCATTTCTTAAAGGTACTCTCACATGACACCATTGTCAGTCACCTATGTTCTAAGTTCTACATGATAGTTATCCAGTCTTAATTGCTCTCTGATCTTATCAGACTTTAAAAAAACGTACTAAGGTTTCACATGATAATCACATTTGGAATTAATATGAAGCTTGTTTCTTATTGGAACTCATTCATAAAATTTACAGTGCAGAAGAAGGCAATTCAGCCCATCGAGTCTGCACCCAGCTCTTGGAAAGAACACCCACTTAAATCCACATCTCCACTCCATCCCCATAACCCAGTAACCCCAGCTAACCTTAGGACAATTTATCATGGCCAATCCACCTAACCTGCACACCTTTGGACTGTGGGAGGAAACCGGAGCACCTGGAGGAAACCCACGCAGACAAGGGAAGAACATGCAGACTCCGCAGACAGTGACCCAAGCCGGGAATCAAACCTGGGACCCTGGAGCTGTGAAGCAATTGTGCTAAACACTGTGCTACCGTGCCGCCCATTCAGTTAAGAGTTATCTATCCATCTTGGGAGACAATAGACTGCACCCAGGGTGCGCCCACTTCTGACTGACCATTATATTTTGCGGTTGTCAAGGCCGTTTTGTGAGTGGCAGTCACTTTGCAGCTGGCACCAATGACCCCAGGGTGACTAATTTTTTTTTGCCTTTTGAGTGGCTCTCTTTCCTTATGTCTTCTGGTTTCCCCACCTCCTTCCTGGCTGCTTGTCTCCATCCACTTTGGTCAGCAGCAAAGACTTCCCGTCCATTGAACCTGATCCCCTTCAACCTGAGGTTTCATTTACAGACATCCCTGCTTTGCAGGCGTGAGTGACCTCTCATAGTGCCAGAAAGCCCATAATAGAGCATACCTTTAGGGATTTGATCATTATAGTGAAGTTTCCAAAACAAGTATAAGAAAAGAGAGTTTGGAAAGTGGCAGGAATCTAATTTCAGGTACAGCAGATAAGGGGACAACTATGAGAAGGTCAGCGCAGGAATAAGGGTGCTGTACCTAAATGCACGCAGCATATGAAACAAGGTTAATGAGCTGGTAGTGCACGTTGAAATTGGTGGGTACGATATTGTGGGAATCACAGAGACGTGGCTGCAAGGGGATCAGGGTGCACTCAGACACTCAGGGTAATACTGTGGAGACACAGGTTCGAATCCCACCACGGCCGGTGATGGAAATTGACTTCAATAAATATCTGGAATTAAAAGTCTAACGATGACCATGAAATCATTGTCGATTGTCAGAAAACACCCAGCTGGTTCACTTATGTCCTTTGAGGAATTAAATCTGCCCTCCTTACCTGATCTGGCCCACATGTGACTCCAGATCCACAGCAACGTGGTTGACTCTTAAATGCCCTCTGGAATTGCCTTTCAAGCCACTCAGTTGTATCGAAGTGTAAAAAAGTCAATAGAAGTCATAAAAGTCATAGAATTTACAGTGTAGAAGGAGGCTATTTGGCCCACCGAGTCTGCACCGGCCCTTGGAAAGAGCACCCTACGTAAGACCATGCCTCCACCCTATCCCTGTAGCCCAGTAACACCACCAAATATTTTGACACAAAGCGGCAATTTAGCACGGCCAATCCACCTTACCTGCACATCTTTGGACTGTGGGGGGGAAACAGGAGCACCCGGAGGACACCCAGGCAGACACAGGAAGAAAGTGCAAACTCCACACAGTCACCTGAGGCCGGAATTGAAACCTGGGACACTGGAGCTGTGAGGCAGCAGTGCTAACCATTGTGCTAGCCACTGTGCTACCAGGCCTATGTGAGCTGGTTATTGCTTATTAAGTGCTGTTCGATAGCACTGTTGATGACCCCTTCCATCACTTTACTGGAGATTGGGAATAGACTGACAGGATGGTAATTGGCTGGATTGGATTTGTCCTGTTTCTCTTTGTACAGGACATACTTGGGTACCTTTCCACATTACTAGGTAGATGCCAGTGTTGGAGCTGTACTGGAACAGCTTGGCTAGGAATGTGGCAAGTCTGGAGCATAAGTCTTCAGTACTATTGCAGGAATATTGTCAGGGCCCATAGCCTTTGCAGTATCCGGTGCCTTCTGCCATTTCTTGATAACACTTGGGGTTAATCGAATTGGATGACGACTGACATCTGTGATGCTGTTGACCTCTGGAGGTGACCAAGATGGATCATCCACTCGGCACTTCTGGCTGAAGATTATTGCGCATGCTTCAGCCTTGTCTTTTGCATGGAAATTCTGGGTTCCTCCAGCATTGAGGATGGGATATTGTGGCGCCTCCTCCACCAATGAGTTGTTTTATTGTCCACCACCATTCATGACTGAATGTGGCAGGACTGCAGAGATTAGATAGGATCCGTTCGTTGTGAGATCGCTTAACTCTGTCTGCCACTTGCTGCTTATGTTGTTTAGCATGCAAGTAGTCCTGTGTTGTAGCTTCTCCAGTTTGACACCTCATTTTCCAATATGCCTGGTGCTGCTCCTGATATTCCCTCTGGCACTCTTCATTCAACCAGGTTGCCCCCCTGGGTTGGTGGCAATGGGGGATATGCTGGGCCATAAGGTTACAGATTGTGGCTGAGTACAATTCTGCTGTTGCTGATGATCCAAAGCACCTCATGGATGCCCAGTCTTGCGTTGCTAGATCTGTTCTCAGCCTATCCCATTTAGCACAATGATAGTACCACAGAACACGATGGAGGATATCCACAATTTGAAGATGTAACTTCACCTCCACAAGGACTGTATGGTAGTAACTGCCACTGATACTGTTATGGATATTTGCATCTGCGGCAGACAAGTTGATGAGGATGAGGTCAAGTATGTTTTACCCTCTTGTTGGTTCCCTCATCACCTGTCGCAGACCCAGTCCAGCAATTATGTTCTTTAGGATTCGGCCAGCTCGGTCTGCGGTGGTGCTGCCGAACCACTCTTGGTGATAGACATTGAAGTCCCCCACCCAGAGTATATTCTGCGCCCTTGCCACCCTCAGTGCTTCCTCCAAGTGGTTGTCAACATGGAGGCATGCTGATTCATCAGCTGAGGGTTGACGTTTCGTGGTAGTCAGCGGGAGGTTTCCTTGACCATGTCTGACCTGAAGCTACGAGACCTCATGGGATCCAGAGCCCATGGCAACCCCCTTCCGAATGTATACCACTGTTCTGCCGCCACCTCTGTTGAGTCTGTCCTCTGGTGGCAGAGGACAAACCCAGGGATGGTGATAGTGGTTCCTGAGACGTTGGGCAAAATTCTCCGACCCTGCGCCTGGGGGCGCCTAAAATCCCGCCCCCGCCGTGGCAGAGATTCTCCGCCACCCGGGAAGTGGCGGGGCAGGAATCTCGCCACTCCGATCGGAGAGGCCCCTGCGGCGATTCTCCGGCCCGGATGGGCCGAAGTCCCGCCGCTGGGAGGCCTCTCCCGCCACGGAGGTATAAACCACCTCTGGAACGGCGGGCTCAGCGGCGCGAGCAGGCCCCCGGGGTCCTGGGGGGGGCGGGGGGTGATCGAACCCCGGGGGGTGCCCCCACAGTGGCCTGGCCCGCGATCGGAGCCCCCCCTCAGAGTCCAGGCCAGTGCCCTGGCTGCTTTATTTTCTTCCGCAGCCGCCACGGCCTCCGCCATGGCGGAAGCGGAAGAGAACCCCACATCGCGCATGCGCCGGCAGTGACGTCAGCGGCCAGCTGCCGTTGACGTCACTGCCGGCGCATGCGCGGACCGGCGAAAGCCTTTCGGCCAGCCCCGCTGCCGGGGGCGCCGGTTTTTTGTGGCGGTCTTCTGGTGGCAACTGCTCCGGTGCGGGGCTGGCCCCCAAAGGTGGGGAGAATTCTCCACCTTTGGGGAGGCGCGACCCCTGAGTGGTTGGCGCCACTCCCCTACTCCGGGACCCTCCGTCACGCCGGGTAGGGGAGAATGCCGCCCGTTATCTGTAAAGTATGATTCTGTGTGTATGACTATGTCAGGCTGTTGCTTCACTGGTCTGTGAGACAGCTCTCCCAATTTTGGAGTTAGTAAGGAGGACATTGCAGGGTCAACAGGGCTGGGTTTACCATTATTGTTTCCAGTGCCCAGGTTGATGCCATGTTGTCCATCCAGTTTCTTTATAGCACAGTGTACCAAAGCACCCTTCCAACCCCTCCTTGCCCCACCCAATCCCCGCAGAGTGCATGAAGACGTACCCCCATTCTTCCTTCTCTCTCCTTCCTGCGTTGCCCACCAAGCCCACACATTTTATATTACAACCCATATATCCCCAACACAGGGAGGAGTATAAGGTACAAAAATCTACATTTACATAATTAATTGAGTGGGTTGCAAAAGAAAAACCTAACTAAACGACCCCACGTGAAAATACCCCTCCCTCCCTGACTACAACACCTCTAATCTGTTACGCAGGTGAACCCAACCAAAATCCAATGTCCTCAAACGTCCCCCAATCCATGGTCCCTCAAAAAGCTGTTTGCCTCCTCCAGTGAGTTGAAGTAATGCACCTGTCCCCCATGTGTGGCCCACAGACGGGCTGAGTACTGCCCCCCACACTGCACCTTTACCTGTAAAGGGCCGTCTTGACCCTGTTAAACCCGACCTGTCATTTGGCCAGTTCTGCTCCCAAGTCCTGGTAAATACAAACCATATGGCCTTCCCAGGTACACCCCCGCATCTCCCTCGACCACTTCAGAATCTTCTCCTTATCCAAATACCAATGTAGCTTCACAATGATTGCTCTCGGCAGCTTTCCCACTTTTGGTCTCCCCTGCAGTGACCTGTGCACCTAATCCACTTGAGGAGGATGGTCAAAGACTCCCTCCCCCACCAACTGCTCAAATATCTTGGCCATATACTTCGTGACCTGGGTTCCCTTGATCCCTTTAGGCTGCTCCACAATCCACAGATTCTGCCTCTTTGAACGATTCTCCAGGTCATAGACCTTCTCATTTTTAGAACCTCTACCATCATCAGCATTTCACCCCCAATGAAGCTAACTGATCCTCATGGTCAGCCATCGCCTCCTCTACCTTCTGGAATGACGCAATCTGTGCCTCCACCTTCTGTACCACTCTCTCCAGGGCAGTCCGAATCAGCTCTGCCAACTTGGCTAAATCTTCTGAAGCTGCCTTCCTTTGATGCTTGAATTTAGTCGCCAGGAATGCCACTAATTTCTCTGTGGACCACAGGTCACTCCGTCAACCTTTCTCCTGCTGTGCCACGCAATTCCTCTTGTCTGAATATTGCATCTTATTTGTTACAGTCCTTGTTTGGTAACTCTTCGACATTACCCACTGAAGGATGTAATCTTTAAATTTCTCAATTTTCCACCAGCCAAAAGCCCTGAAATCGGGCAAAAGGCCAAATAATTCAACCTCAGGCAGGAGCCACTTTATGTGTGACCACGCACTCCATGGCCACCACTGGAAGTCTCAGATTTGGCGATGTTTAATGAGGCTGACTTGATTAGAGAACTTGAGATGAAGGAACCCTGAGGGGGCAGTGGCCACAATATGATAGAATTCACCCTGCAGTTTGAGAGGGAGAAGCTGGAATAAGATGTAACGCTATGACAATTGAATAAAGGGAACTACAAAGGCATGAGGGAGGAGCTGGCCAGAGTTGATTGGATGGAAAGCCGAGCAGGGAAGGTGGAACAGAAGTTGCAAGGCAACTGTGGCTGACAAGGCAAGTCAAGGACAGCATAAAAGCAAAATAAAAAGCATATAATGTGGCGAAGGTTAATGGGAAGCCAGAGGATTGGGCAGCCTTAAAAGCAAGCAGAGAGGTAAGTATAAACATTATACCACTGGACACTGCAAAGGCTATGGGCCCTGACAATATTCCTGCAATAGTACTGAAGACTTATGTTCCAATACTTGCTACATTCCTCGCCAAGCTGTTCCAGTACAGCTACAACACTGGAATCTACCCAATAATGTGGAAAGGTACCCAAGTATGTCCTGTACAAAGAAAAACAGGACAAATCCAATTCAGCCAATTACCATCCTGTCAGTCTATTCCCAATCTCCAGTAAAGTGATGGAAGGGGTCATCAACAGTGCTATTGAACAGCACTTAATAAGCAATAACCAGCTCTCATAGGCCCGGTAGCACAGTGGTTAGCACAATGGTTAGCACTGCTGCCTCACAGCTCCAGTGCCCCAGGTTTCAATTCCGGCCTCAGGTGACTGTGTGGAGTTTGCACTTTCTTCCCGTGTCTCCCTGGGTGTCCGCCGGGTGCTCCTGTTTCCTCCCACAGTCCAAAGATGTGCAGATTAGGTGGATTGCAAGGATAATCCAGGGAACTACAGGCCGGTGAGCCTTACGTCAGTGGTAGGGAAATTACTGGAGAGAATTCATCGAGACAGGATCTACTCCCATTTGGAAGCAAATGGACGTATTAGTGAGAGGCAGCATGGTTTTGTGAGGGGGTGGTCGTGTCTCACTAACTTGATAGAGTTTTTCGAAGAGGTCACAAAGATGATTGATGCAGGTAGGGCAGTGGATATTGTCTATATGGACTTCAGTAAGGCCTTTGACAAGGTCACTCATGGTAGACTGATACAAAAGGTGAAGTCACATGGGATCAGGGGTGAGCTGGCAAGGTGGATACAGAATTGGCTAGGTCATAGAAGGCAGAGAGTAGCAATGGATGGGTGCTTTTCTAATTGGAGGGCTGTGACTAGTGGTGTTCCGCAGGGATCAGTGCTGGGGCCTTTGCTCCTCTCAGTATATATAAATGATTTGGAGGAAAATGTAACTGGTCTGATTAATAAGTTTGCAGACGACACAAAGGTTGGTGGAATTGCAGATAGCGATGAGGACTGTCAGAGGATACAGCAGGATTTAGATCGTTTGGAGACTTGGACGGAGAGATGGCAGATGGAGTTTAATCCAGACAAATGTGAGGTAATGCATTTTGGAAGGTCTAATGCAGGTAGGGAATATACAGTGAATGGTAGAACCCTCAAGAGTATTGAAAGTCAGAGAGATCTAGATGTACAGGTCCACAGGTCACTGAAAGGGGCAACACAGGTGGAGAAGGTAGTCAAGAAGGCATACGGCATGCTTGCCTTCATTGGCCAAGGCATTGAGTATAAGAATTGGCAAGTCATGTTGCAGCTGCATAGAACCTTAGTTAGGCCACACTTGGAGTATAGTGTTCAATTCTGGTTGCCACACTACCAGAAGGATGTGGAGGCTTTAGAGAGGGTGCAGAAGAGATTTACCAGGATGTTGCCTGGTATGGAGGGCATTAGCTATGTGGAGAGGTTGAATAAACTCGGTTTGTTCTCACTGGAACGACGGAGGTTGAGGGGCGACCTGATAGAGGTCTACAGAATTATGAGGGGCATAGACAGAGTGGATAGTCAGAGGGTTTTCCCTAGGGTAGAGGGGTCAATTACTAGGGGGCATAGATTTAAGGTGCAAGGAGCAAGGTTTACAGGAGATGTACGAGGCAAGTGTTACACAGAGGGTGGTGGGTGCATGGAACTCACTGCCGGAGGAGGTGGTAGAAGCAGGGATGATAGTAACATTTAAGGGGCATCTTGATAAATACATGAATAGGATGGGAATAGAGGGATACGGACCCAGGAAGTGTGGAAGATTTTAGTTTAGTCGGGCAGCATGGTCGGCACGGGCTTGGAGGGCCGAAGGGCCTGTTCCTGTGCTGTACTTTTCTTTGTCCTTTGTTCTTTGTTCACTGGAAGATGAGGCTGGAGAAGTAGTAATAGGGAACAAAGAAACGGCAGAGCAATTGAATAGTTACTTTGCATCAGTCTTCACAGTGGAAGACACCAGTAGCATACAAGAAATTCAAGAGAGTCAGGGGGCAGAGGTGAGTACAGTCATCATCACTAAGGAGAACGTTCTGGGGAAGCTGAAACATCTGAAAGTGGATAAGTCACCTGGACCGGATGGATTACACCCCAGGGTTCTGAAAGAGATAGCTGAGGAGATTGTGTAGGCATTGGTGCTGATCTTTCAGGAATCACTGGAGTCAGGAAGGGTTCCAGAGGACTGGAAAATGGCTAATGTAACACTCCTGTTTGAAAGGGAGGGAGGCAGAAGACAAGAAATTAAAGGCTGGTTAGCCTGACTTTGGTCATTGGTAAGATTTTAGAGTCCATTATTAAGGATGAGATTGCAGAGTGCTTGGAAGTGCATGGAAGGGTTGAGTCAGCACGGCTTCATCAAAGTGAGGTCATGCCTGACAAATCTGTTAGAATTCTTTGAGGAGGTAACGAGGAAGTTAGACAAAGGAGAGCCAGTGGACGTGATCTATTTGGATTGCCAGAAGGCCTTTGACAAAGTGTTGTACAGGAGGCTACTAAACAAGAGAAGAGTCCATGGGGTGAGGGGAAAAGTTATTGATATGAATAGAGGATTGGCTGACTGGCAGAAGGCAGAGAGTGGGGATAAAACAGCATTTTTCATAGGGCGTCACGGTGGCACAGTGGTAGCCCTGCTGCCTCACGGCGCTGAGGACCCGGGTTCGAATCCCGGCCCCGGGTCACTGTCCGTGTAAAGTTTGCACATTCTCCCCGTGTCTGCGTGGGTTTCACCCCCACAATACAAAAAGATGTGCAGGGTAGGTAGATTGGCCACGCTAAATTACCCCTTAATTGGAAAAAAAGAATTGGATACTCTCAATTTATTTTTAAAAAGAGGTTTTTTCAGGATTGCAGTGGTGACTTGTGATATTGCGCAGGGTCAGTGTTTGGACCACAACTATTCATGATACATTAATGATCTTGAAGAAGGAACTGCGGGCATTGTTGCAAAGTTTTCAGATGATACAAAGATATGTAGAGGGACATGTAGTGTTGAGAAAGCAGGGAGGTTTCAGAAAGACTTGGACATTCTTAGAAAATGGACAAAGAAGTGGCAGATGGAATACCATATGGAAAAGTGTGAAGTTATGCCCTTTGGTAGGAAGAATAGAGACATAGTCTATTTTCTTAATGAGGAAATCTGAAGCACAAAGGGACTTATGAGTCTTAGTTCAGGATTCTCTTAAGGTTAACATGCAGGTTCACTTGGCAGTTACGAATGCAAATGCAATGTTAGCATTCATTTTGAGAGAGGTAGAATAGAACAAGAATGCACTGGTATAAGCCTCTGGTCAGATCCCATTTGGAATATTGTGAGCATTTTGGACTCGTATCTAAGAAAGGATGTTCTGCCCTTGGAGGGGGGTCCAGTGGAGGTTCACAAGAATGATTCCGGGAATGAAGGGCTTGTCATATGAGGAGCGGTGGAGGAATCGAGGTCCATATTCAATGGAATTTAGAAGGATAAGGGGGGATTTCATTGAAACTTACAGAATACTGAGAGACCTAGAGAGATTGGATGTGGAGAAGATGTTTCCACTAGCAGGAGAGATTAGAACCCGAGGGTACAACGTTAGACTGAAGGAATGATCCTATAAAATTGAGATGTGGGAGAATTTCTTCAGCCAGAAGGCTGTGAATCTTTGGAACTCATTGCCACAGAAGGCTGTGGAGGCTAAGTCATTGCGTATCTTTAACACAGAGATGGATAGGTTCTTGATTAATAAGGGATCGGGGTTATGGGTTGAAGGCAGGAGAATGGGGATGAGAAACATATTAGCCATGATTGAATAGCAGAGCAGACTCGGCCCAATTGATCTGATGGTCTTATCATCCATTTCATCACAGGACGCAGCCATTTATAGTGCTGAGTATTTGTAATACTGTTTGTGCCTGTAGGTGGCAATGTGATAGAGGTTTTCTTTTTTAAAAGATAATTTTTATTGAAATTTTTACAAAATATAAACATCACAACTATATTAACAAAACAACCGCGGTAACAACCCAAGGACAACACCCACCCAACTTCAAAAGCAACTACAAACAAAAGAAAAAACAAAAGAACACCCAAACAACAAAAGGGAAAGAGATAACACCCACCACATCCTACAAACCCATGTACACAGTTCTCCCTCCCACCGAACCAAACCCCCCCCCCCCGGGCTGCTGCTGCTGCCGGCCTATTTCCCTACTGTTCCGCCAGGAAGTCCAGGAAAGGCTGACACCGCCTAAAGAACCCTTGTACTGATCCCCTCAGGGCAAATTTCACCTTCTCCAATTTAATGAACCCCGCCATATCATTGATCCAGGCCTCCACGCTTGTGGGACTCGCATCCTTCCATTGGAGCAAGATCCTCCGCCGGGCTACTAGGGACACAAAGGCCAGAACACCGGCCTCTTTCGCCTCCTGCACTCCCAGCTCCACTGCAACGCCAAAAATTGCGAGTCCCCAGCCTGGCTTGACCCTGGATCTCACCACCCTCGACACCGTCCTTGCTACCCCTTTCCAAAACTCCCCTAGCGCTGGGCACGCCAAAAACATATGGGCGTCGTTCGCTGGGCCCACCGAGCACCTAGCGCACCTGTCTTCGCCCCCGAAAAACCTACTCATCCTCGTCCCAGTCATGTGGGCCCTATGCAGCACCTTGAACTGTCTGAGGCTAAGCCTCGCTCAGGAAGATGAGGAATTCACTCTCTCCACGGCATCCGCCCACGTCCCCTCCTCAATCTCCTCACCCAGCTCCTCTTCCCATTTACCCTTCAGTTCCTCCACCGAGGCCTCGTCTACCTCCTGCATTACCCGGTATATGTCCGAAATCCTCCCTCCTCCAACCCTCACCCCCGAGAGCACCCTGTCCC
Source organism: Scyliorhinus canicula (assembly GCF_902713615.1). Classification (NCBI taxonomy): domain Eukaryota; kingdom Metazoa; phylum Chordata; class Chondrichthyes; order Carcharhiniformes; family Scyliorhinidae; genus Scyliorhinus; species Scyliorhinus canicula. Next base: position 123,815,446 of record NC_052153.1, read on the forward strand.
GCACCCCACGTGGGGGCAGCAGGGGGAACCCCTCCACCTGCCGCCTGGCAAACACCCTCACCTGCATGTACCTAAACATGTTCCCTGGGGCGAGCCCAAACCTCCCCTCTTACTCCCCCAAGCTCGCGAACCTCCCCTCCACAAACAGGTCCCTCAACCTCCTAACCCCTACCCTATGCCAGCCCAGAAATCCGCCATCAATGCTCCCTAGGACAAACCGATGGTTCCCCCGTAACGGGGCCTCCATCGAGCACCCAACTTCTCCCCTATGTCGTCTCCATTGCCCCCAAATTTTGAGGGTAGCCGCCACCACCGGGCTCGTGGTATACCTCGTTGGAGGGAGCGGCAACGGCGCCCTTACCAGAGCCTCCAGGCTCGTGCCCACACATGACGCCACCTCCATCCTCTTCCAAGCTGCCCCTTCCTCGTCCATTACACCCTTACGCACCATCGCTGCGTTGGCAGCCCAATAGTACCCACAGAGGTTGGGCAACGCCAGGACCCCCCTATCCCTGCCCCATTCCAGGAACGCTCTTCGAACCCTCGGAGTCCCATGCACTCACACAAATCCCGTGATACTCCTGTTGACCCTCCTAAAAAAGGCCTTTGGGATAAGGATGGGGAGGCACTGGAACAGGAACAGAAACCTCGGGAGCACCGTCATCTTAACGGACTGCACCCTCCCTGCCAGTGACAGCGGTAACATATCCCACCTCTTAAACTCCTCCCCCATCTGCTCCACCAACCTTGTGAGGTTGAGCTTGTGCAGTGCCTCCCAACTCCCAGCCACCTGGACTCCTAGGTACCTGAAGCTCTTCCCTGCCTGCTTCAGTGGGAGCCTACCAATCCCCTCCTCCTGATCCCCCGGATGCACCACAAACAACTCATTCTTGCCCAGGTTCAACTTATACCCAGAGAAACCCCCAAATTCACTAAGAATCCTCATCACCTCCGGCATCCCCCCCACCGGGTCCGCCACATACAGCAACAGGTCGTCCGCATAAAGCAACACTCGATGCTCCTCCCCACCCCGCACCATGCCCCTCCAGTTCCCTGACTCCCTCAACGCCATGGCCAGGGACTCAATCGCCAAAGCGAAGAGCAAGGGGGACAGGGGGCATGCCTGTCTCGTCCCCCGGTACAGCCAAAAGTACTCCGAACTCCTCCTATTTGTGGCTACACTCGCCATCGGGGCCTCGTAAAGCAGCCTCACCCAACGAATAAACCCCTCCCCAAACCCAAACCTCTCAACACCTCCCACAGATATTCCCGCTCAACCCTATCAAAGGCCTTCTCCGCATCCAATGCCACCACTATCTCCGCCTCCCCTTCCACAGCCGGCATCATAATAACGTTGAGGAGCCTTTGCACGTTCATACTCAACTACCTTCCCTTCACAAACCCCGTCTGGTCCTCATGAATGACCCCGGGCACGCAATCCTCTATTCTTGTGGCTAGGATCTTTGCCAGCAGCTTAGCGTCGGCATTTAGCAGCGAAATCGGCCTATATGACCCGCACTGCAGAGGGTCCTTGTTCTGCTTCAGGATCAAGGAAATCAGCGCCCGTGACATAGTTGGGGGCAAAGCCCCCCCCCCCCCCCCTTGCCTCGTTAAAGGTCCAGACCAACAGGGGGCCTAACAGGTCCACATACCTTTTATAAAATTCCGCCGGAAACCCATCCGGCCCCGGCGCCTTCCCCGACTGCATGCTCCCTATCCCTGTAACCACCTCCTCCAGCTCGATCGGCGCCCCCAGTCCTTCCACCTGCTCCTCCTCCACCCTCGGGAATCGCAGCTTGTCCAAGAAGGGCCCCATTCCACCCCCCTCCACCGGGGGTTCCGACCGGTACAGTTCCCTGTAGAAGTCCCTGAAGACCCCGTTAACATCTACCCCCCTCCGCACCACCTTCCCAGCTCCATCCATCACTCCCCCAATCTCCCTGGCCGCATCTCGCTTCCGGAGCTGGTGCGCCAGCATCCTGCTCGCCTTCTCCCCGTATTCATACACCGCCCCCTGTGCTTTCCTCCACTGAGCTGCCGCCTTTCTGGTAGTCAATAGGTCAAATCTGGCCTGAAGGCTACGCCTCTCCCCCAGCAATCCCTCCTCTGGAGCCTCCGCATATCTCCTATCCACCCTCACCATCTCCCCTATCAGTCTCTCCCTCTCCCTCTGCTCCCCCCTCTCCCTATGGGTTCGGATGGAGATCAATTCCCCTCTAGTCACCGCCTTCAATGCCTCCCAGACCGTCCCCACTCGGGCCTCCCCATTGTCGTTGGCCTCAAGGTACCTCTCGATACACCCCCGGAACCCTCTCGGCCACCTCCTCATCTGCCAGCAGCCCCACCTCCAAGCGCCAGAGCGGACGTTGGTCCCTCTCTTCCCCCAGCCCGAGGTCCACCCAGTGCGGGGCATGATGTGAAATGGCAATGGCAGAGTATTCAACATCCTCCACCCTCAAAACCAGCCCCCTGCTCAGGACAAAAAAATCAATCCTCGAATAGGCCTTATGTACGTGGGAGAAAAACGAGTACTCCCTGGCCCTTGGCCTCGCAAACCTCCAGGGATCCACCCCCCCCATCTGGTCCATAAATCCCCTCAACACCTTAGCCGCCGCCGGCCTCCTACCCGTCCGGGACTTGGATCGATCCAATGGGGGATCCAGTACCGTGCTGAAGTCCCGTGCCCCCCATGATCAGACCCCCCACCCCCAGGTCCGGAATGCGGCCCAACATACGCCGCATAAACCCTGCACCGTCCCAATTTGGGCGTAAACATTCACCAACACTACCCGCTCCCCCTGCAGCTTACCACTCACCATCACATACCTCCCGCCACTGTCAGCCACCACATTTAACGCCTCAAATGACACCTTCTTCCCCACCAGGATCGCCACCCCCCGACTCTTCTCATCCAGCCCTGAGTGAAATACTTGGCCCACCCATCCCTTCCTCAGCCGAACCTGGTCCGCCACTTTCAGGTGTGTCCCCTGGAGCATAGCCACATCCGCCTTCAGTCCCTTCAGGTGCGCAAACACCCGGGCCCATTTGACCGGCCTATTCAGCCCCCTCACATTCCAGGTTATCAGCTGGATCAGAGGGCTCCCTGCCCCCCTCCCCTGCCGATTAGCCATAACCCATCCCCTGCCCACCACTGGCCAGCGTCCCCCGCTCTGCCAGTTCCCCACGGCGACAACGCCCCTCCCCAGCACCCCCTGCATCCTCCAGCTCCTTCCTGACCATTTCAGCAGCAACCCGGTTACCCCCCCCCCCTCCCCCCCAGGCTAGAACCCCTCCTAGCCGCGCCCCTCCCTTCATAGCACTCCCGTGAGCCAGCTAACTTCTGCTGACCCCGGCAACTCCCGCCCTACCTCCGACTCCTCCCCACGTGGGACTACCCCTCCTCCATCGTGCCCGTCATCGGGTCCTCCTCCCCCCCGCTCTTGCGCGGGAAAAGAAAACAGCCAGCAACGGCCCGCACTTCTCAGCCCCGACTCCGCCCCCACCATCCCACAGCGCGGGAAACCAGAGAAAAGCCCGCGCTTTCGCCCTGCCCAGCCCCGCCTACTCTAGGGCAACTCCCATTGTCAGTCCCCTCCACCAGCTCCCCGAACTCCCCGTTTACCCACCTGCCCGAACCCGTCCACCAGACCCATACAGAAAAACCCATACAGAAAAGGCATATCGACATCACCCCACCCACCCTAAGGCCAACCCACATCTTACATTAAACCAAGTAAATACAAGTAGAGTGTTATACAGCATCCCCCATCTTAGACCCTCAGTTTGAGTCCAATTTCTCGGCCTGCACAAAGGCCCATGTCTCCTCCGGGGACTCAAAATAATGGTGCCGATCCTTATAGGTGACCCACAGACGCGCCGGCTGCAACATGCCAAACTTCACGCTCCGTCTGTGGAGCACCGCCTTCGTCCTGTTAAACCCTGCCCTCCGCTTCGCCACCTCCGCACTCTAGTCCTGGAATATCCGCACCTCCGTGTTCTCCCACTTGCTGCTCCGCTTCTTCTTGGCCTACCGGAGCACACACTCACGATCCACGAACCGATGAAACCGCACCAACACCGCCCGCGGCGGCTCGTTCGGCTTGGGCCTCCTAGCCAGAATTCTGTGGGCCCCCTCTAACTCCAGGGGCCCCTGAAGGACCCAGTCCCCATCAGCGAGTTCAGCATAACAACCACATAGGCCGCCAGGTCCGACCCCTCCAGCCCCTCCGTGAGGCCCAGGATCCGCAAATTCTTCCACCTCGACCGGTTGTCTAGCTCCTCGAACCGCTCCTGCCACCTTTTATGGAGTGCCTTGTGCATCTCCACCTTCCCCGCGACGGCCACGGCCTCATCCTCCCTTTCGGAGGCCTACTTCTGCAGCTCCCGGATCGCGGCCCCCTGGGCTGGCTGGGTCTCCATCAGCTCTCTGGTGGTAGCCTTCAGCGACTCCAGCAGCTCCACCTTAAGCTCCTGGAAGCAGCGCAGCAGAGTCGCCTGCTGCTCCTGAGCCCACTGCCTCCAGTCCTCCGGGCCTCCGCCGGCCACCAATTTGTCTTTCTTCCCCCGCTTTTCCAGGGGTGCTTTCTCTGTTTTTCTCCTTACCCCACTCCTGGTCCGGACCATAGGACCGTAGGGGTTGACTCCTGTCCTCTTCCCACGTCGGGATTGCCGATAAAGTTCCGTTGGGGGCCCTGAAAAGAGCCCCAAAGTCCGTTTTCAGCGGGAGCTGCCAAATGTGCCAAATGTGCGGCTTAGCTCCGCATTGCCGCCACCGGAAGTCTGATAGAGGTTTTCAATGTGAATGGTGCCACACCTTGAGCAGAATTCTCCGATGTCGCGCCGGAGCGACCTCACCGGAGCAATGCCGCAAGAAGCTCCATGACCTCACCAGGTCTGACAGGGTGAGTGCCACAAGGTGCCCCCGGGTCACAACCATCCCCTCCCCCCCCCCCCCCATGTCCCTCATCACCCCCACCTGGGCATGAGGGGGAGGGGGGCAAGAGTGAGTGGAGGGTAGTGAACAACGTTGTCACAGACCCACGTGAGCGCTGTCACCCTCTGGTGAGATGACATGGTGTGGACCCAACTTTCCCCCCACCCTGCATTAATGTAGCCTATATCTGAACGCCCTGATGATACCTGCCCAATAGTGATGCTCTATCCATGCCCCCCACCCAACAGGACAAGACTGCTCACAACAGCCGGGAGCGCAACAGAACCGGAGGGGGTTCACCCGTTATCCACCCCCTGACTGTGTTTGAGCAGAGGGCACTGGACCTTGCTGGGGAATCCGCCACCCGAGAGGTCACGCAATGCGAGGTTGGAGGCGCAGAAGCAAGTGAGGCAACCCTGCATGAACCACCCCCCCCCCCCCCCCCCCCAACCCCCCAAGCCCATCCTCTCTCCCCTCACATTCTGCCCACTGGACCACCCATCCTCTCTCCCCTCACACTCTGCCCACTGGACCACCCATCCTCTCTCCCCTCACACTCTGCCCACTGGACCACCCATCCTCTCTCCCTTCACACTCTGCCCACTGAACCACCCATCCTCTCTCCCCTCACACTCTGCCCACTGGACCACCCATCCTCTCTCCCCTCACACTCTGCCCACTGGACCACCCATCCTCTCTCCCCTCACACTCTGCCCACTGGACCCCCCATCCTCTCTCCCCTCACACTCTGCCCACTGGACCACCCACGTGAGCGCTGTCACCCTCTGGTGAGATGACATGGTGTGGACCCAACTTTCCCCCCACCCTGCATTAATGTAGCCTATATCTGAACACCCTGATGATACCTGCCCAATAGTGATGCTCTATCCATGCCCCCCACCCAACAGGACAAGAGTGCGCACAGCAGCCGGGAGCGCAACAGGACCGGAGGGGGTTCACCCGTTATGCACCCCCTGACAGTCTTTGAGCAGAGGGCACTGGACCTTGCTGGGGAATCCGCCACCCGAGAGGTCACGCAATGCGAGGTTGGAGGCGCAGAAGCAAGTGAGGCAACCCTCCATGAACCCCCCCCCCCCCCCCAACTACCCAAGCCCATCCTCTGTCCCCTCACACTCTGCTCACTGGACCACCCATCCTCTCTCCCCTCACACTCTGCCCACTGGACCACCCATCCTCTCTCCCCTCACACTCTGCCCACTGGACCCCCCATCCTCTCTCCCCTCACACTCTGCTCACTGGACCACCCATCCTCTCTCCCCTCACACTCTGCCACTGGACCACCCATCCTCTCTCCCCTCACACTCTGCTCACTGGACCACCCATCCTCTCTCCCCTCACACTCTGCCCACTGGACCACCCATCCTCTCTCCCCTCACACTCTGCTCACTGGACCACCCATCCTCTCTCCCCTCACACTCTGCCCACTGGACCACCCATCCTCTCTCCCCTCACACTCTGCCCACTGGACCACCCATCCTCTCTCCCCTCACACTCTGCCCACTGGACCACCCATCCTCTCTCCCCTCACACTCTGCCCACTGGACCACCCATCCTCTCTCCCCTCACACTCTGCTCACTGGACCACCCATCCTCTCTCCCCTCACACTTTGCCCACTGGACCACCCATCCTCTCTCCCCTCACACTCTGCTCACTGGACCACCCATCCTCTCTCCCCTCACACTCTGCTCACTGGACCACCCATCCTCTCTCCCCTCACACTCTACCCACTGGACCACCCATCCTTTCTCCCCTCACACTCTGCCCACTGGACCACCCATCCTCTCTCCCCTCACACTCTGCCCACCGGACCACCCATCCTCTCTCCCTTCA